>NW_020837962.1:2683741-2829886 GCF_003676395.1 Aethalodelphis obliquidens | reverse complement strand
GTGTGTGTGTGTGTGTGTGTGTGTGTGTGTGTGTGTGTGTGTGTGTGGCGGGAGAGATGGGGAGAGCGGGATATTGCTTTTAGAAGTGGTTTGGAGTCTCCTTTCCATTTAGAAAATGGGTGAATTACTCTTTTTTTTTTAACATCTTTATTGGAGTATAATTGCTTTACAATGGTGTGTTAGTTTCTGCTTTATAGCAAAGTGAATCAACTTTACATATACATATGTCCCCATATCTCCTCTCTCTTGCATCTCCCTCCTAGGGTGAATTACTCTTTACAGCCACAAGTCTTTTGTGGGTTTTGGGGGAAGAGGTTAAAACAATAAAATTGTACATCTTGATTCCCAAGAAAGTTTTCTCTAGATCTGTGTGGTGATGATGAGGGAGAATTCAGGTGTGGTGCGATCATGGCCCCTGAGGTCTGCCCAGACTGGATATTGGAGGGGTTGGGCTGAATCCCCCTGGGAGAATCTCCCCGCTCTGCAGGTCAGAGAATCAGACTGTCTTTCCAGGGTCTATACGTCTAGTCACCAAGATGTTAATAGTGGTAACAGCTAATGTTTATTAAACTCTGTGTGCTGGGCATGGTTCTAAGGGCTTCCGCTTATTTTGTCCTGCCACAACCCTATGAGGGAGAAGCACTACTCTTATTCTCCCCATTTTACAGATGAAAATACTGAGGCTTGAAGAGATGAAGTAACGTGTCCAGGTTCACATGGCTGCAAGATCTGCAGATAAAACCAATAAGAGCAGGGAGTATGGCCCCAGGGCCTGAGTGCTACCATGACCTGATATTGCTTCCTCTTCTCACTACCTGAATGAAGTGGACCTGTGCCTTCCATGTCTGTCTTCTGCACTGGATTCTGAGCAACATGAGGCCAAGTTCCTGGCCATCACAGTACACACAATGCTTCTGACCTGTACCAGATCCCCATTGCCTACCCAGGATCTGGTACAGGTCAGAAGCATTGTGATAAACCCTGAAACACCTGAAAAAAACCTCCCTGATGGGCCGAAACTGTTGCCATTCATCCTTTGTACATCTGCCCACTGATCTACCCCACGTTCAAAGTTTCAAGAGAACGAATTCCACTTTGAGGGAGATTCAAGTTCTATGTTTGGTGTAACTTTTATTATTATTTTTTAAATTTAATTTTTATTTTATATTAGAATATAGTTGATTTACAGTGCTGCGTTAGTCTCAGGTGTATAGCAAAGTGATTCAGTTATACATATACAATATATCTATATATATATATATATTCTTTTTCAGATTCTTTTCCCATACAGGTTATTACAGAATATTGAGTAGAGTTCCCTGTGCTCTACAGTAGATCCTTGTTGATTATCTATTTTATATACAGTAGGTGTGTGTATGGAGTAACTTCTAAAAAAGCAATTAGAGCTGCCATTTTATCAAGTCCTTGCTGGGGGCTACCTGGCTCCATGCTAAACCTCTTACACGGGGTAGATAGCATCACCCATCTCTTGTAGATGCAAAAATGAAGGCTTAGATCCATGAAGTAGGCAACTTGCCCAGAGTTACAATAGCTAGGATGTGGTGGGCCCAGGAGTCACCTCTAGGTAGCTGGTCGCCAGTTTTCCTATTCTTATAAACTAAGCTAGTCTGCTTGTCTGAATACATCAATAGTCAGAGACTCAAAGAAGAAAATGAACTTGCAGGACAAGACAGCAAGGTCTTGAAATCAAATCTCCAGATTCTTTCAGTCCGTCCCAGTGGTGGTACCCACAGTCCTCCTGGACTCTCCTCCAATGACTTGGGACTCCTGGCTCTCCAGGCTTCAGGAACATTTCCAGATCCAATTCCCAATGCGTCTTTGTAAGGCCCTAGAGTTGTCGTCTAAAGTGTTAGGCAGTTAAACTCTTTATGGCTCTTGACGCTTTGGTACTCGTGACTTGAAGCTGTCTGTCCATCCTGTCCAATTTAAATAACGTTTCCTGGCAGTCAGTCTCCTCTGCTAGATGGATTCTTCATCCCTCTTTTCATTCCACCACTAATAGAGTTTCACCCAATGTCAGATCCCCAAGCACCGGTGATCTCTCATTCTCAGATTTTGTCTCTCCCCAGAGAAATTAGACAAGCTCCTTCTGGCTTGGTGTTGTATGTTCGTTTTCTTTCTTTCTTTCTTTTTTTTTTTTTTTGTGGTACGCGGGCCTCTCACTGCTGTGGCCTCTCTCGTTGCGGAGCACAGGCTCCGGACGCGCAGGCTCAGCGGCCATGGCTCACGGGCCCAGCCGCTCCGCGGCATGTGGGATCCTCCCGGACCGGGGCACGAACCCGCGTCCCCTGCATCGGCAGGCAGACTCTCAACCACTGCACCATCAGGGAAGCCCCGTTTTCTTTTTAAGAAAAAGATTTTAATTCAAAAGGTAGTCCCTGTTAATGAGCACTCACCTTTAACTGAATACCTATGACCACCAGGCACCTTGCTTAGCACTTTCTATGCATTAACTTGTTTACTCTTTGCCACTCTTTGCAGTAGGTACATGGTTATCCCCGTTTTGCAGGTGAAGTCACAGTGAGTTGGATGTTGAGAGTTAGTAAGAGTCAATAATAGCTAGACAGTGGCAGGGCTGGATTTAAAACTGGGTTCTTCAGACTAGAAATCCATTCTCTGAGCTTATGGAGCCAAATAGATGTTTTGAAAAAGGAAATGAAAACTGCTTTTTAATCCTACTACCTAAAGGTAATTGCAGTGGGAGTTTGCTTTATTTCCATTCAGTCTGTTTTTCTAAGAAAAACATGACTAATTAAATGATCGGTGGCTAATTAATGGCTAATTAAGTATTTTCTTCTTTGCTTTTTTTCATATACCATTTTATTATGATTAGGTTGCCTTGTCATTCATTTTAAGGGAATACATATAATATTCCATCATCTGAACAGACCATAACTCATTTGACCATTTTATTGTACTTGGACATTTAAGTCATTTTCAAGTTTTTATTCTTAGATCAGTGGTTCTTTTTTTTTTTTTTAATTTAATTTAATTTAATTTTATTTTTTTTAACATCTTTATTGGGGTATAATTGCTTTACAATGGTGTGTTAGTTTCTGCTTTATAACAAAGTGAATCAGTCATACGTAAACATATGTTCTCATATGTCTTCCCTCTTGCGTCTCCCTCCCTCCCACCCTCCCTATCCCACCCCTCCAGGCTGTCACAAAGCACCGAGCCAATATCCCTGTGCCATGCGGCTGCTTCCCACCAGCTATCTACCTTACTACGTTTGTTAGTGTGTATATGCCCATGACTCTCTCTCGCCCTGTCACAGCTCACCCTTCCCCCTCCCCATAACCTCAAGTCCCTTCTCTAGGAGGTCTGCGTCTTTATTCCTGCTTTACCCCTAGGTTCTTCATGACATTTTTTTCTTAAATTCCATATATATGTGTTAGCATACGGTATTTGTCTTTTTCTTTCTGACTTACTTCACTCTGTATGACAGACTCTAGGTCTAGCCACCTCATTACAAATAGCTCAATTTCGTTTCTTTTTATGGCTGAGTAATATTAGATCAGTGGTTCTTAAAGCGGATTTTGTCACCCCAGGGAACATTGGGCAATGTATGGAGACAGTTATTTAAAAAATTAATTTTATTTCGGTATAGTTGATTTACAATGTTGTGTTAATTTCTGCTGTACGGCAAAGTGATTCAGTTATACATGTATATATTCTTTTTCATATTCCTCTCCATTATGGTTTATTACAGGATACTGAATTTAGTTCCTTGTGCTATACAATAGAACCTTGTTGTAGTTTGCGACTGCTAATCCCAAACTCCCAATCCAATCCTTCCCCCACCCTTGGAGACAATTTTGACTGTCGTAGCTAGGGGCTGGTCTGTGTACTCTTGACCTCTAGTGCGTAGAGTACATGGTTGCTGCCAAACATCTACAATGCCCAGGACAGCCCTTACAGCAGAGAATTAGTCGTCTGACCCTGAACGTCAAGAGTGCTGCAACTGAGAAACCCTGATCTTAGAAATACCATCGTGATAGACACCCTTGTCCATTAAACCAAACATGTCTGACAGACAGATCTCTGGTTTTATATGGTTGATTCCTAGAAGGGGAATTACTGAGTCAAAGATCAGAACCTCTTTGAAGGATCCTGAAACACAATATCAAATTGCTTTCCAGCAAGGTAGAAATATCATTCTTCTAACACCAGTACCTATTAAACCCCACTCTAGCTAGCATGGAAAATGATTATGCTATAACCCTTTGTTAATTTGAAACTGGAAAAAAAATGCTCTCTTGTTGTTTTAATTTGCATTTGCTTTGATTATTAAGGAGCTGAGTACCTTTTCATATGCTTATTAGTTGTTTGTATTTCTTCTCCTGTGAGTTACCAGCTCCTGTCCTTAGCCCCCTTTTCTACTGAAGTTTTAGTGGTTTTTAATTGATTGGTGGGAAGGTTTTCCTTTGCAAACCTTTTTTTTTTTTGGATTTCAAAGGCAACTCAGAACATATATTTTGGACTCATTATGTATAACTTATTAAATATTGTTTGGGAAGAGTTGTCTAGTAGGGCGATTGTGGGCTTTTTGGAGCCTTTCCCGTGTCAGATATAGAGACGTCATTGAAAGTTGATAATATTCTTTGAAGATGAAAACAGCGCCTGGGTGTAAAGCAGCGTCCTCTGTGACTGAAGGGAAGGAAATGAAAGTGCCTGAAGTTTGGGGTGTGAATTGGAAATGGAGAGCCAGGAAGTTCAAACATGTTCTCAAATTGACAGAGCCCTAGTCTCTGGCTCAGAAAAAAAAGTTCTCCTAATTGCTGAATAATTAGTTAATTAACGTCACTCTCTTCATGGCTCTAGCAGAGTGGGTTGGAAGAGAGGAAGATAAACTGTCAGTCTCTCTAGAGGAATCCCGAACAGTACAATTTTGAGAGTTACCAGGAATCCTAGCTATTATCCGGGCCCAGGTGTCCAAAAGCACCCACCTTTTATCACTGGGAGCACCTAAGATTAAGGTGGATGTTAAAGGGCACATTTCCTTTTGCTATTTTTACATTGATTTTTTTAAAAAAAATGTTATTGAGGTATGGTTAATTTACAATGTTGTGTTAATTTCTGCTGTACAGCGAAGTGATTCGGTTACACACATAAATATACTTTCTCATTTTCTTTTCCATTTATGGTTTATCACAGAATGTTGAATATAGTTCCCTGTGCTATACAGTAGGACCTTGTTATTTTTACATAGATTTTAATATACACTAGAAAAAATACCTATAGTTAGCTTATCAATCCCATGAGTTCATGGATATTGTTGCTTAGGATGGGAGTAACTAGATATTAAGTAAAAAAAAAAGTCATCAGAACAGTGTCTCAGTACCTAGAGGATTTCCTGGCATATTGTAGGTGCTTGGCGAATATTTGTTGAATAAATGGATATAAATAAGAAATATTAAATAAGTAATGTTATGAATGGTATGAAGGTACAGCCCAGTAAAAACTATGAAAGTGGTAGGAGAATGAAAAGTTTGAGAAACAGTGCTGTTAATATCCTTGAGTGCAGACAAAAAAAACTAATCCTCACAGAAGTGAAAATGTTGCCTAAGGTCACAGAGTCAGATCTAGAATCTGCTCTAGATCCCAGTTTTTCTCTCAGACACCTGTGCTCTTTTAGCTGTAATAAGAGGTTGTTTCCAGCAATTTTATTGTGGAATTCCCTTCTTCACTGTTGTAACGGTAGTATCTACAGGGGTCACTCTGTCATTTTTGCTTTGGAAATTGACAAGGGGTGACTTGCATTTTGCAAAGGGGTAGTAACTGAATACTCACGATGTTCTAGGCAAAACCGAGCTCTTCCTTTCCATATTTCTAGGAGGTAGAGATGCACCTTATCACCCCGTTTCACAACTGGGAAAACTGAGGCACAGAAATATGATATCCCACTTCTAGTGTAACATTTTCTGTACAATCTATATTGCTCTGATACACACACGGCCTGTGGTATACTTTTCGTCTCCATCTTGGATTCTTTCAATTCATCTTTGTTTTTGTTTCTATCTCCTTCTCTAAAAGAGATTACTCATTTCATGGTGGAGGTTGGGTGGAGAGGAGAATGGGACAGCTCAGTCCCTCTGCGAGCCCCCCTGTGCTGACCCTCAGGTAGGTTTTTTTCTGCAGGAGGAAGGAATTGATTTTCTCCTTGTCTTTGAGGTTGGCTTAGATTGCAGAGAAACAGGCAGGACGGGTCATCTCACATCCTGAGAAACTATTTTTGCGTTTCTTCTAGAGGAAGCAACATGGCGCAACAGTTAATTGTGTAGACCCCAGAAATGGACACATCTGGATTTGTATCTGGGCTCTGATTTTTCCTAACATTGTGACTTTAGGCACATCACTGTACTTTTCTGAGCTTCAGTTTCCTTGGATTAATATACCTAGATGAGGCATGAGGATGAAATGAAACAATATAGAAAGTACATAGGTGCTCAGTTGAACATCATTCGGTATTCATTCAACAGCCAGTTATCAAGCATCTACTCTGTACAGTGTGTCTGATGCTGGTGACTTGGTGGTGGGCAAGATAGACCCATCACCTGCCCATGTGGAGTTTACCGTGTGGCAGAGAGGCAGACATCAAGCTGGTAACTGCCCACTTATAATTCCAATTTGTAATAAATACAGGTTGTTTAAGAAACTATATGAAGAGTCTATTTAGACTGGGCGATCCCTTGCCTTTCTGAGCAAGGTATTATAAGCTGAGATCTGCAAGGTGAGTGGGAGGAAGCCCAGGTAGCAAGGAGAATGGGAAGGGCGTTCCAGGTGGAGGGAATGGCATCTAGAATGGCAGCCAGGTGGAGGGAATGACTGGGGGACAGCTCACTGGGTGGTGAGCTAGGGGCACCTGAAGGAAGACCAGTGTGGTTCCAGCATGAGTGAGAGCAGAGAGCAGAGGAGATGAAGGTAGATTTCCCAATGCGGGGGGGTGGGGTTCTATTTACTCCAGGCTCAGTATCCCTGGGCTAGAGAGATAGTCTGGGAACAGCTTTGGTAGGGCCTTAGCGGTCGGGATACAGACTTTGGAGTTTTCCTGAGTGCAATGGATCAACACTATAAACAAATCATTCTGGCCCCTTTGTGGAGAACAGATTGGAGGAGCCACGGAAGGCAGGCAGATAGTTGGTAGGCTGTGTGGACATCCAGCTGAGAGATGATGGTGACGTGGACCAGGGTGGGAGCCATGGTAATGGAGAGAAGTGGATGAATCTGGAGAATATTGGACATCATGGAGGACCATATCACCGTTTTGCAAATATTCACTTTCTGCTCTACCATCGGAAGAAAGTACTTCCTCGTTCTGCTGATTTTGGGTTTGGTCACGTGACATGCTTTGGCAATGGAATATGGGTAGAGCCAACAGAGTACAGTCAGAGAAGAGGCTTTAAGAGGACTTGTATGTATCTACCAGCCTCTTGTGCTCCTGTCATTTGCCATGAGAATGGCAAGCCCCAGCTCAGTAGAGGTGGTGGTGTCCCATCATCCTGGTTTTGGAATGAGGAGACACATGTTGTAGATTTGAACTTGACCTGCACCCTGAGATAAGCTCAGCAGAGTCAGGCAGAGCTCTAGCTGACTCACTGTGGTCTTCAACCACTAAGATTTTGGAGTTA
Source organism: Aethalodelphis obliquidens (assembly GCF_003676395.1). Classification (NCBI taxonomy): domain Eukaryota; kingdom Metazoa; phylum Chordata; class Mammalia; order Artiodactyla; family Delphinidae; genus Aethalodelphis; species Aethalodelphis obliquidens. The sequence goes on along the minus strand of NW_020837962.1, from coordinate 2,822,234 downwards.
TTTGTTACTGCAGCAAAACCTGACCCTTCCAGAGGTAGAACTGGTATGATCATTGGATCATGGTCAGGGATATGATGTCATGGGTGAGGAAAATAGCAGTGTCAGGGGTGATTCCCACATTTCTGGCATAAGCAGCTGGATGAATAGAGGTGCCATTTACTAAGATTAAGAAGATCAAAAGTTCAGTTTTGTTCTTGGGAATTTGAGATACCTGTAAGGTATCTACTTGCCCAAGTAGAGATATCAAGTCTATGTGTCTTGGGCTCACAAGAGAGTTCTTGGGATAAAGATACAATTTTTTTTCTACTGGCATGTGAACAATACTCAAAGTCACAGGAGTGGATAAGATATTTTGGGCCAATGTTTCTTTTCGTTTTTTTTTTTTTTTAAACATCTTTATTGGAGTATAATTGCTTTACAATGGTGTGTTAGTTTCTGCTTTATAACAAAGTGAATCAGTTATACATATACATATGTTCCCATGTCTCTTCCCTCTTGCGTCTCCCTCCCTCCCACACTCCCTATCCCACCCCTGTAGGTGGTCACAAACCACCGAGCTGATCTCCCTGTGCTATGCGGCTATTTCCCACTAGCTATCTACCTTACGTTTGGTAGTGTATATATGTCCATGCCACTCTCTCACTTCGTCACAGCTTACCCTTCCCCCTCCCCATATCCTCAAGTCCATGCTCTAGTAGGTCTGTGTCTTTATTCCCATCTTACCCCTAGGTTCTTCATGACCTTTTTTTAAAAATTTTTATTTTTTTCTTAGATTCCATATATATGTGTTAGCATACGGTATTTGTTTTTCTCTTTCTGACTTACTTCACTCTGTATGACAGACTCTAGCTCCATCCACCTCACTACAAATAACTCAATTTTGTTTATTTTTATGGCTGAGTAATATTCCATTGTATATATGTGCCACATCTTCTTTATCCATTCATCTGTGGATGGACACTTAGGTTGCTTCCGTGTCCTGGCTATTGTAAATAGTGCTGCAATGAACATTGTGGTACATGACTCTTTCTGAATGATGGTTGTCTCAGGGTGTATGCCCAGTAGTGGGATTGCTGGGTCGTATGGTAGTTCTATTTTTAGTTTTTTAAGGAACCTCCATCCTGTTCTCCATAGTGGCTGTATCAATTTACATTCCCACCAACAGTGCATGAGGGTTCCCTTTTCTCCACACCCTCTCCAGCATTTATTGTTTGTAGATTTTTTGATGATGGCCATTCTGACCAGTGTGAGGTGATACCTCATTGTAGTTTTGATTTGCATTTCTCTAATGATTAGTGATGTTAAGCATCCTTTCATGTGTTTGTTGGCAACCTGTATATCTTCTTTGGAGAAATGTCTACTTAGGTCTTCTGAGCATTTTTTTGGATTGGGTTGTTTGTTGTTTTGATATTGAGCTGCATGAGCTGCCTGTAAATTTTGGAGATTAATCCTTTGTCAGTTGCTTCATTTGCAAATATTTTCTCTCATTCTGAGGGTTGTCTTTTTGTCTTGTTTATGATTTCCTTTGCTGTGCAAAAGCTTTTAAGTTTCATTAGGTCCCAGTTCATCTGGACCATTTTTCTAGATTCCACATACAAGCAATATTATACGATACTTGTTTTTCTCTTTCTGACTTACTTCATTCTGTATGAGAGTCTCTAGGTCCATCCATGTCTCTGCAAATGACACAATTTCGTTCCTTTTTATGGCTGTGTAATATTCCATTGTATATATGTACCACATCTTCTTTACACATTCCTCTGTTGAAGGACATTTAGGATGCTTCCATGTCCTGGCTATTGTAAATAGTGCTGCAGTGAACATTGGGGTGCATGACTCTTTTTGAATTATGGTTTTCTCCAGGTATATGCCCAGGAGTGGGATTGCTGGGTCGTATGGTAGTTCTATTTTTGGTTTTTAAAATAACCTCCATACTGTTCTCCATAGTGCCTATACCAATTTACATTCCCACCAACAGTGTAGAAGGGATGAACGTCTTACTTAAGCAGTTTTATCTTGGTTATTCATGTAAATGGTGCCTATGCTGAGCTGCTCTTAGGTTGGGATCTGGGTACCACAGTCTTGTAATCTCTGCCTTCACAATGGTGGCCACTCAGGTGCATCACTGGCCAAGGGGTGGACGGACATGCAGGAAGCTTCTTGAGTTGGGGTTTCTGCCTGTGTCTCTGGCAACGCCAGTTGCATAATTTCTTCGAAATTGCCCGGAGGTGTAAGTGAGGTCTCCTGACTCTCAGAAGGCAGACAGCTCCAATTCCTGGATGTATCCAGGGCACAGAGGGAGTGATTATACATGCATGCCTCTTGTAATTTGTTGCCAAGAACTCAGAAACTTTTTGATAAAACTATTAAGTGGTGCAAAGTGGTGACCCAGAAGATGCATTTGTCCTGCAAATACATTTGATTGGGCTACATAATATTTTTTTTGTTTTTTCTTTAATGAACTTAATTCCCAGCGTTTAAAAACTGGAAAGCTTCATATAAAATCTAGATTTTTGGCTTCTCTTGAAAAAAGTTAAGACCTGGCAGTGCTGAGCTGGTTTTCCCGCATAGCAACGATCAGCTGGAGGTGCGTGGTAGCTGTCTTTACTTTGAACAGGGCTGAGTTCACCCGTTTGGTGCAAGCATCACCACACTGTCTTGAGCCTGGTGCTCTAGCTAAGTGCTAGTTACCATTTATCACCTTTTCCAGGCCTACTTGACTTGCTTGTGTTACCAGCATGGCTCCCAGGGCTGCTGCACTGCACACCTCCAGGTGATGCCGTTCACATCATAGTTTGGAATTGTGCAGTGCTCAGCTGTACAACTGAACTCAGCAACCCTGCTAGCTGACTTGGCTCAGTGGTTCTCAACCTGGGATCCGTGATCCCTAAGGATGTTTGGATGTGTCTCAGAGGTCTTATAGGATGGAAGGGGAAGCCCTGAGGGTGGGACCTTCGAGGGACCTTCAATCGCTTATCTCCAACTTCAAATAGAAAACTTCCTTTTGGTCTATTATTGTGGCGTGCTGAATAATATTTTAGTTTTGAAAAAAAAAGTTTGTTAAGAAAATTTGAAAAAGTGACTGCCAAAATTAGTTTCATATAAGGCACCCAGTGCTGAGTTTTCTGGGGATAAAACTGCTTAGCATGCATGTAATTGGCATCTGCAGCCCCCAACTGCCAAATCCTTAGCCTAGAATTTGTTTTAATCAGTATAATTTACATACAGTGAACTGCACATAGCTTAAGGGAACAATTCAATGAGTTTTGACAGATGCATATACTTGTGTCACCAACTCCTCTATCAAGATGAGGAACCTTTCATTACCCCCCAAATTCCCCCATGGCCCTCCTCTAGGGGATGAGTGGTCAGCCCCACCCATCCCCTAGAGGAAGCCACTGTTCTGTATTTTTCACCATGAAGTAGTTTTGCATACTACTCAACACGGTATACATGGATTGTAGCTTATATAGTCCTTTGTGTTTACTTCTTTTCCTCCTCCTCTAACTGGCCAATCCCAGGGCCCATTGACTCAAGGTCCAAAGGCGTTTCTGCTGCTCCCTGGGTCTCCTTCCCACTCTTGAGACTCACTAGGGTAAATGCAGTTAACTAGGCCTTTGGTTCTGAATTTTGACTTCACAAAGAATCTCCCCTAGAGCACTTTTAAAAAATTTTATTAAAGTATAGTTGATTTACAATGTTATGTTAATTTCTGCTCCTCTAGAGCATTTCAAACTGCACTGCCCCAAGCTAGTCTATGGTAGAAAAAAATCAGAACAGTGGTTGATTCTGGGGAGTAGAGGTATGGATTCACTGAGCAGTGATATGAAGGAATTTTCTGGGATATTGATGTTGTTTTCTGTCTTGATACAGATTGTGGTTACATGGGCATATGCAACGTTAAACCCGTAAAATGGTGTACTTCAGATTTGTGTGTTACATTCTCAATAAATTTTATTTCCACAGAGACAAATATAAACAGATATCCAACTTTAGTTAATTTACATGACAGTCATGCAGAAGTATTTAGGGGAAAATATGCTGCTGTCTGCAGTTTACTTTGAAATGTAGAAAAAAAAACCCCATAAGTATGTGATGATGGGTGGAAAGATGGATAAATATATGATAAGGCAGGAGCAGTAAGTGTTAAATGTAGAAGTTAAGGTGTGGGTATACGAGTGTTCACTGTAAAAATCCTTCAACTCTTCTGTGTGCTTAAACATGTTTATAATAAAAATGCTGGGAAAAGTGCCAATTGCCCAGGACCCTCCCCCAGATAAATGGATTTAATTGGTCTGGAATGGGGCCTGGCCATCAGTCCTTTATAAAACTCCCTGTGATGAAAAACCACTAACCTGACTTAGAGTAATGGCATTCGGGCTTTACAAAGTGCCTATTATATGTCAGGACCGTCCCATACAAGGTCTCATTTCATCCCCCACAGCAGCTCTGAGTGATCAGAGAGGCGTCTGTTCATTTTCACGTGGCTACAAATTGGAAGAGCCAGGTTTGGAAACACCATGCTCCGTATCCCTAAACTGTGACCTTTTATGAATCCCCTTCACATGTGTCAGGCTTGATAATAAGCCTGCGGAATTTCACTGCTTCTCCCTGCAATCATTCCAGGAGTAGGTCCTAATTATCCTCATTGTGCAAAAGCAGAGGCTAAAGGGGGTTAAATCACTTCACAGTTGTTCATTCATTTGATAGAGATCTAAAGGCCAGGCACTGCGCTAGGAGCTGGCCATGCCCTGGGAGAGAGTCAGTGGTCCCTGTCTTCACAGGGCTTACACTCTGGAGTGTAAGCTCAAAAATGCATTCCCAACTAAGTATTGAATGACAGTCATTATCTATGCCACAGAGATCTAATTAGAGGGAGCTGTGAGTGCATCGGAAAAGGATATTAGATGGAACCTTGGGGATGGGGAGGCCATCAAAGAAAGCATCCCTAAGAGAAGAACATTGAGCTGAAATCTGAATAGTTGGTGGTGTCAAGGTGCGCACATTCCACTGCAGGAAACGGCATGTGTACAGACCTCAAAGTGGGAAAGATTTCAGCCAGGAGCAAAAAGGTCAGTGTGGTTGGAGCAGAGTGAGAGACGGGAGGGGTCTGGTGTAGAATGAGATCAGAGCAGTACTCAGTGGCCAGAATACACAGGGTGTTATCCCCCATGGGAGTGACCCAGGACTTTAGCCCCAAATCACCGGGGAGCTGTGGAAGGGCTTCAAACATGGGAAAAACATGACCCATTTTGCTCCAGGTTATGTAAGTTCTGAAATGGCCAAATCCATATTTAGACCCAGATATCTCTGCCCTCAAAGTCTTTTTCTCCTTAAGCTTGATGGATTCTGAACTTTTCAAATGCTGGTGTATTTCCAAGAATTACTTGTTTTGGCCATGTACAAAAACCCAACCTGCTAGAATGGCAAGAAATATTCTCTTTGTTATAAGACAACCTGGGAATATAACTAAAAACAACAAATAATAATCAGAAGTGACAACACCCGTAATATTCTGTGGGGCAGGACTAATTAATGAATGCTGGATAAGCTATGAGCTGGCCATGCATTCTTTTTTTAATTGAAGTATAGTTGATTTACAATGTTATATTAGTTTCAGGTGTACAGCAAAGTGATTCAGATATATATATATATAAAACAGGTTCTTTTCCCTTATAGATTATTACAAGATATTGAATATAGTTCCCTATACTGTGCTATACAGTAGGTCCTTGTTGTTTATCTATTTTATATAGAGTGGTGTGTATCTGTTAATCTCATACTCCTAATTTATCCCTCCTCCCACCTTTCCCCTTTGGTAACCGTAAGTTTGTTTTCTATGTCTTTGCATCTATTTCTGTTTTGTAAATAAGTTTGTTAGTATCTTTTTTTTTTAGATTCCACATATAAGTGATATCTATGTTATTTGTCCTTTTCTGACTTGCTTCACTTAGTATGATCATCTCTAGGTCCATCCATGTTGCTGCAAATGGAATTATTTCATTCCTTTTTTATGGCTGAGTAGTATTCCATTGTGTGTATATCTATTTATGTATCTATTCTTTAAGTCTGCCTCAAAGGGGCTATAGGAAAAGCCCAACTTTTGACAGATCTGGAAGGGTCCCTAGTGACTGACTTGTCCATTTTAAAGAGACCCAGAAGAGAGATGTTATGCAGTCAAGGCTCAACAGGGAGCCTGTGGTTGTTCAGGAACCAGAAGCCAGGTTGCTTGATGGCCAGGTCTGCGTGTTAAATACCTTCAAAGTCAGGGCCAAAGGAATGGTCATCGGTGAGGCCAGAAGGCTGGGCTGGGCCAGTTCATGCTCTTTTTTTGAGCTAAGGTAAGGATTTTGATTTTATTCTGAAAGCCCTGGGAAGCCACTGGAAGGCCGCAGGGGTGACCTCAACCAGATTCACCTTTTACAAAGAGATCTCTAGATGCTTGATCTAGAGGGTCTAGAGTGGATTGGTGCTATCATCCAGGTAGGAGATGATGGTGATCAAGGCTAGGGTGGGATGGGGGAGGTGTTGAAAAGGGGAGAGATTCAAGAAGTATATGGGAGATACAATCGACAGAACCTGGTGATGGTTTCGTTCTGATGAAGGGAGAGAGGGGCCTCCAGGATGCCTTCTGGGTTGGTCCATTGAGATCACTGGAGGTGCCATTCCTGAGATGAAGGTAACTGAACGGTTTGGGGAGTTGGTGGGGAAGAATAGTGGCTCCGTCACTCGATTTGAGGCACTGTTAAGTTTGGGACACTTGGGAGACGTCCAGAGATGCCAAGTCAGTTGTTGGATAGATGAGTCTGGAGATCTGAAGAGATATCAGTGCTGGAGATGTAAATTTACAAGTTTTGGGAAGTTTCAGGACAGATGAGATCAGCTGTTAAGCATAGGGGGAGAAGAGGCTGGGTGTGGGTGAAGGACAACAAATATTTATGAAGCACCTACTATGTGTCAAGTCATCTTGCATCATGCAAGCACCAAATGGATGGATACCCATTTGGCCAATGACCAAAATGAGGCTCAGAGAAGTTAAGTCATTTGCCCAAGGGCATACAGCTAGTAAGTGGTGGCAGAGATGGAATTGAAATCCAGGTCTTTCCCTTTTCCGCTTCTAGAAAAATGTCTCCCATGAGGGTCCTGGGGTTGACTCTCACTAGACAAATCTGAATACTTTCTCATCCTTGCTCCCGTCACTCAGGCCAGTGGGACCTTCTGATTGGCCAGGCCTGGGACAAGGGTCAACCTCTGATGCTGGCCCCACTGACCACATGGCTGGAGAGTGGGGGAGGGGAGGAGAGGAGCTGTGATCAGAGAAGGGGGAGTGGATACTGGTGGGGACACGGAGCAGGTGCTCTTTGCAAACAGACACTTTGCCTCTTGGGCACCAGCATCCCAGGGACTGCTGCCCGTTTGGAAAAGCATTGCCGCCACATGGTGTCTCTTGGGTGACCTAGGCTTGTGAGCAGGGAAGGTCTGAAGCAGTGGGAGGCTCTGATTTCAGAGAGTTGAGCACAGAATGTTGGAGTCCTTTTCGATTGCAAAGTCACCCACAAAGGCATATGTCTCCCTGCAGCTTAGGCTACAGATGGGCAGTGAAGCCGTGCGCGCGCGCGCGCGCGCGCACACACACACACACACACACACACACACACACACACTCCAAGAGACTGATTTCAGACGAGCTTTTATTAGCTAGCATATCATCTGTGCAAAGAAGAGACTCAAATTTGAGTGTTTGCATCATTTGAAGGAAAGAAAAATAAGCCTGCCAGACTCTCTCCTTCCTCCCCCAAAGGAAGGGGCCAGGGTGACCTCAGCAACCTGAGAGTGTGTTTGCTCTGAGCACCTTCCCCTTGGCTTGTTTCCTAAACTTGGAACGAGAGAGGTCAAACCACCAGCCATCAGCAGGGAGACAGCGGGGAGGAGTGGGTTCCCACTTCCCTGCTACTATATCAACATACCAGTCAGCCCTTGACACTCGGTCAATATTTATTGAGCACTTTCTCTGTCTCTCCAACTTGTGGCTGAGGGCAAAGAGGATGCCAGTGAAGCATGACTCAGAGTTCTGTCCTCAAGGACTCTGCAAGTCACCTGGGGACTTGATTCATTCATTCATTCATTCATTCATCAGACATTTTATCTGTCTTGTTCATTACTGTAGTGCCAGTACTTTGCATGCTGCCTGGCTCACAATAGGTATTGAGTAAATATTTGTTGGATGCACAAGTGAGGGAAGACATGAGAAAACGAAGTGTGTTAGACCCTGTGGCAAAAGGACTGGGAACCTGACTTCAGAAGTTTACACTCACTGGGGGGACATAGGCACCCATCACCAAAAGTGATGTACTCTCTCCTCCAGCCTACTTGGCTACACCTCGTGTCTGAGTCCACTGGCCACTCTCTGGCCTTTGAAACTCACCCCTCCCTTTGGTTTTCATGTTCTACTTTCTCTTCTGCTTCCTTCCCTTCCACCTTTCAGACCATCCAGCTCAGGCTACTCTTTTCCTACCTGTCTCCAACTGTAGGTGTCTTCAGCTATCTTTTCATCACCCTCCATACCTTCTGCACACCTGCTGCCTCAGGGCTATTTCAATGCGGATGAGCCCCCCAAAACATTCCTTCATTCTATCAACAGGTATTTACAGGGTACTATCCACGTGCCTATTGAGGGTCTGTTCTAGGTATTAGAGATAATACAATGAACAACACACACCAAGTCCTTGCCCTCAAATTGAATGTCTGTCTCCCACCCTCAACTCTCTTTCTTGAGCTCCAGACTCATGTAGCCAAATGTATATATGACATTCTACTGGACATCCAAAAAGAGATTCACCCTCTCTCTCCCACCAGACCAGCCCCTCCTGCTGTTTTATGTATCTCAGCAGATGGTTTTTTCTACCACCTGGTTCCCCAAACCAGAGAATAGGGACTCACCCTAGACTCTGCCCTCTTCCCGCGTCTCCCACACCCGAAAGGGTCCCAGTCCTGTAGTTCCTGCCTCTCCCGTATTGGCCTCCTCTTCTCTCCCCTCCCCCGACAAGTGCACCTTATCTCTTGCCTGCATTTATTGCCATGGCTGCCATATTGGTCTCTCTGCTTTTGTTCTTTCCTCCTTTCAACTCATCTCCCCACTGCAGCCACAGGGATTTAAGATCTTAATAATATCACATTGCTCCATTACTTAAAAAGTTGAGGGCCTTCCATTGCCCCAGGGTGGGGGCGCAAGCTTTTAAACATGGCCTTCAGGGCCCATCATGACTTGCCCCCCCCAAACCCCGTACGCTTCCCCAGTCCCAGCGCTCACATGGACCATGCAGACGTGCTTTCAGTTCCTCAAGGGTGAGCCCGCAACCCTTTGTCCGTGCCTATACTTCTTTGCAGCTGTTTCTTACAGCTCCCTGCATAGAACTGGCCTCTCCCTCCCTCAGACCCTTCTTGTGCCCATCATCTAGCTCTGCTCCTATATTCTTTTTAAAAAAATTAATTAATTAATTTTTGGCTGCGTTGGGTCTTCGTGGCTGCGCGTGAGCTTTCTCTGGTTGCGGCGAGTGGCGGCTACTCTTCGTTGTGGTGCGTGGGCTTCTCACTGTGGTGGCTTCTCTTGTTGCAGAGTACAGGCTCTAGGCACACGGGCTCAGTAGTTGTGGCTCGCGGGCTGTAGAGCGCAGGCTCAGTAGTTGTGGCGCATGTGGCGGAGTTGCTCTGCGGCATGTGGGATCTTCCCAGAGCAGGGCTCGAACCCGTGTCCCCTGCATTGGCAGGTGGATTCTTAACCACTGCGCCACCAGGGAAGCGTTCTGCTCCTATATTCTTATTGCATGTGTGTGTTTACATGACTCTCTCTTTTAAATCCCACAGTGGGAGGAGCAGTGTCTTAGTATTCCCAGTGCCTGGCACTCGTAGGTGACCGTAGCAGGTGTTATTGGCGCCCTGCCCTTATTCCTTCAACTTTCCCCTTTCTCATTCCAGCTGCAGGTTTCTACTTGCGGGCACTGGTGATGCTCTGCCTAAGGGCTTTCTCTGACCTCAGGAGCATGCCTGGGATGTGAATGGAGCAGGATGGAAGTGTCAAGGAGTTAACATCTTAGGGAACATTAGTGGGTAAATAATAATTTAAAATATCTGTTAAATACAGATGGGCATTGGGGGATTAATAGCCCAGCTTTCTTACTCCTTGGGTGCAACAACGATGAGGTGATTTTTACACGCTCTACCAGAGGTCCCCGTCACGAATGTGCTCCAGTTGTGTCAGTGGTAACTTGCTCGTTAACACACCCTCTCCTTATATCATGTCCCCACTCCTCTCCTGGGACTTCCAAGGGATCATCATCTCAAATAAACTGGTGCACCCACAGCTTTGTCTCTAGGTCTGCCTCTGCCCAACTAAGATGGTGCCTTTAAAAATGTTTGATGATTGACTAAACGAATGTAATACAATGACTATAAAATATCCATAAAACAGTAAGTGAGCAACATGAGACAGTTTATAACCAACAATCAGCAATTTCAAAGCCTTTGTAAATCAGAGGAGAAGGACCCCAGTGAGGGCGAGGAATAGTAAAAGTTAACACTGAACTGGCATTGACTAGGTCCCAGGCTGTGTTCTAAAGGTGTGTGTCTGTGTGTATTTTTTCTCATTTAAACATCACAGCAGCTCATGGACACGCTATTATAATAATCCCGCTTTACAGGTGAGGAAATAAGCTGGGGGGCTGTAGGTGGAGGAGCTGGGAATTGGCTCCAGACAGTTTGGTTTTGAGCTGCATTCTGAACCGCTGTGCCTTGTAGAGGGGATGAGACTTGATGAGGCTGGAAGGGGTTGGGAAGGCATTCCAGGAAGAGGGGTTAGCAGGAACAAAGGCAAGATGAGAAAGTACAGGACTTGTTCAGGGTCATACACCTTGAGGGGAGTTTTCTTTTTGTTTGTTTTTGCTTCTTTTTTTCAGTTTTACTGAGAAATAATTGACATATGTCACTGTAATTGCTTTTTTACTATAAAAATAATATACTCATTGTAATAAAGAAGAAAAAGAAACAGAAAAGCAAATTCTGAGGCTATCATATAGACGTAACTGCCGTTAATATTCTCATCTATTTCTTTCTAATAAAAGTGGGACTTTGTTAATGTGCAGGAAGGTCTGCGTTCTGCAGCGATCTCATTTCCGCCTCCATTTTTCCTGTCCCCCGTATTATTTTCAGCACCTGGGGATGTGGGGAAGGCGGAAGGGCCGAAAGCTGGAATCAGAAACCTCTGAGGAATCTGGCTACACGTGCTGCAGCAGCAGATTCTCTTCTGTAGCTTTACTTATTTTAGGCAGACTTTGCAAGAGTCTCAAATGCACACTGGAACTTAGATTAAAAAAATCACAGGAAAAAAAAAAAATCACAGGATCCTGGAGTCCCTCAGCCAAGGTTGCAAACTCAAATTCCTGCAAGGGCCAGGCAGGCAAGGTGAACAACGCGATGGAAGACGGTAAATGGCAGCGTCCATGTCTGACCTAGAGGAGGCAGCTGCACCCCACTGCAGCCCCTCATTGCTTCATGGGGATGGGGGCTCAGCGTGGCTCTGTTTTCCCTTCTAGGAAAAGGAGAAGCCAGAAAGCCAATTTTTAAAAGGGGAAACTTTCCAAATTCTAAGTATTGTCAATAAATTAATTTAAAAAACATTTTGCAGGCTGACTTTGAGGGGCTCAAACAAAATGTGTTAATGGATCCAATTCAGCTTATAATCTTCCATGTTAAGACACCCTAATCAAGACAATAGAATATTTTGCTTAGCTCGACAGAATCCATTTAAAATAAACAATGAGAAACTAAGAGAATCTTTTTTTTAAAAAAAATATTTATTTATTTTTGGCTGTGTTGGGTCTTCGTTGCAGTGCATGGGCTTCTCACTGTGGTGGCTTCTCTTGCTGCAGAGCACAGGCTCTAGGCGCACGGGCTTCAGTAGTTGTGGCTCACGGGCTCAGTAGTTGTGGCTCGCAGGCTCTAAGGTGCAGACTCAGTAGCTGTGGCGCACGGGCTTAGTTGCTCTGCGGCATGTGGGATCTTCCCGGACCCAGGGCTCGAACCCGTGTCCCTTGCATTGGCAGGTGGATTCTTAACCACTGCACCACCAGCGAAGCCCCCCAAGAGAATCTTAATGTCAGAATCATGAGTGTTACAGATTCTTAGACTTAAAACTCTCTCTTAGATACTTGGCACATTCAATCACTAGAATCACAGCCATAGAATTTTAGGGGAAGTCTCAGGTACGTAAGATCATATAACCAGAAAATCAGAATTATTAGCATTGAGTCTGGACCTTTACTCATTAATATCTAAAACCTCATAATCAAACATTACTGGAATCAAATGCCTTCTACAGCAAGTATCCGGCCTTTAAGAAACACTAGTTGAATGAATATACTTGGCAAATCTCTGCTTGAATGAACTGCGCCCCATCCCCCACAAGATATTCTTGTTCGTTTCTTCCAGAAATATTTTTATTGAGCACCTAATAAATATGGACATCAGAGAACCAGAGAGACATAGTGCCTACTGTAATGCAGCTTACATTCTTGTGCAGGTGGGCAGGCAGAAAACACACACAAAAAATAATTTTAGACAGTGATCAGTTCTAAGGAGAAACCAAGCAGTAGCATTACAGAAAGTGACATGGTGGGATGATCAGGGTGGACCTCTCCTCCTTTGACAGGAGACCCAAATTAGGAGGAGGAGTCAGCCATGGGAAGATCTGGGGGAAGGGAGTCCCAGGCCTGGGGAACAGCAAGTGGAACGGCCCTGAGGTGGGGGAGGGGCTTGTGTGCTTCAAGGGGGATGAGCTTGTGTGCCTCAAGGTGTAGGAAGAACACCCGTGTGGCCGAAGCACAGTGAGTGGGAGGGGGAACGTGGTGGGGGAGATGAGGCCAGATTGCTGGGCGGGAGTGCACCCTCTTTTCATTTCAAAGAAATGAGACACTTTCAGCACATCTGTGTCTAACTTGCTGCCCACTACACATTGTATGTAAGTGCTTGCTAGGAGTTTTGGATGCACAAATCAGGTCACGGAGAGTGAGCTTGGGGGGTTAGCACTGCCCTGGGCCACAGCTTCATACAAGGGTCCACAGTTGCGTTTCCTCAGTGCTTTTGCAAGCATCCTCTTCTGTACTTCAACCATCTGCTCACTGTGACATCCGCTCTTCTCTGGTCCTGCAGTGCTGGGGTCCTATGTCTCTATCAGTGACGGCCAGACGGGGAGGAGAGACAACTTTCAGAAGTGTGTATGAGAGCTGTCACAGCCTCTGTGCTTGCTATCTCCATGGTACCCAGGCAGGGGGACAATCTAATTAGGCTATTTTCAGCATCCCGGAGGGAGGGGGAGTGGAGGGAGACAGGGAGAAGGGGGCCTGCCTTTCCCGCTGCCTGTCTCTCTCTCTCCCCCCCACCTCTCCTTCTCTGAAGTTATTATTGATTAAGCAGTCAGGGGCCACGGAGGCAGGACCTTTCCACGCTTTGTGCTGGGATCAAAGGAGGCTTTTTGGCAACACGGCGGGCCTTGCCAATCGCATCAGGACCCCAGGGCTGGCAGGCTTCCAAGCGCCCAGTGCTAATGAGGTCTGAAGCCTACAGCTTTGACCTGAAACACGTCCGCTGCAGGCTCTTTGTCCTCTGCCGGGGCTGGCTGCCACCAGCTTCCTCTAGAATTATGGGCCCAGAGACAAGGATGCCGGCAACTCTCTATTTTTTAGCCTGGGGCCTGTGTTGGCCTTCAAGGCTTTTTGCCTGTGATATTCAGGGCCTTGCAAGGAAGCTGGGCTTTCATCTGCCTGGAGCACGTGGCCAGTGGCTCCTGGAAGTGACTCACGGGCCATGGACTCAGTGGAAACACTCGGCTCTAAGTTCCAAGGGGCCAGGGGTCACATCCAGTTTGCTTGTCCCATGCCTCAGCTTCTAGCACTTAGAGGTTCTAAACATTTAGTCACCAAATATCCTGCTATGAACTTGAAAGAAAGCTGACTCTAAAGGGCCATCTTCTTTAACTCACAAGACACCACTTTTCACATTTCCCCATTTGCTCCTGCTTTGCCCATGCTAGGTGGGTCTGGACGTTAATGTGGCCAGAGCAGGTTGGAAAAGAATGGATACCTTTAGAGCTCTTACCGGACATAGAGACTGTGCCAGTTGAGCTCCCTGCACCATCTCATTTTACCCTCATACAACTCAATGAAGTAGGTGTTTTTATTATCCCCATTTCACAGATGAGGGAACTGAGGCACAGAGCAGTTAAAAGAATGTGCCTAAGCTAACACAGCTGGTGTCAGATTTGAGATTAACACCCAGGTTTGCCTGACTCCAAAGCCGGGCAGATTCTCAGCTTTAGGATTCAAAGGAGTTTAATAGGTTAATAGGAGTTGTGAATCTCAAAGAAGGGGCATTTCCTACAATCATTAGATTCTTCCCTTTTTATTTTCTGGGCACACTTATTAACATCTTCTGACAGCATCTTGGGAACTGCTGCTTGTAGGTAATTAAACAGAGCAAGTGATAGTGTCTTTAATTAGTCCAATTCAGTCTCTTTCATTTGTGCTTATTTCCTTATGTTGGCAATAGCTCCAACAGGAGGGCTTTACAGTCACATCCCCTGGTTATTCCTTCCGACTCCAGAAAGAGAATGGACACCAAAAGGGGCATTTTCAAAGAGCATCTCATGTTGGGTTATTGCTTTGCATCATTGTGAGGTGTGATGCTGTCTATCACAGTAGAGGGCTGACATGGATTCTGAACCAGAGTTAAGGCAGTTAAACACACACACAGACACAGACACAGACACACACACACACACACACACACCCCCTCTGATGAATCAGACCTCACTGTGGAACTTTGTCCGTTTGTTTAAAATATTATAGAGTCATAGGACTTCAAAGACATCCCTCTGATATTTTTCCATTGATGTATTCCCTTTCACCCTATTATTATTTACCTGTTTGATGTGTGAAGATGTCTCGAAGGTGGATGCCTCACCTATCTGCCTGGTACTTCCCTCCTTCAGTGTCTAGTAGAGGGCTGGACACGCAGAAGCACACAACAAATGACTGGTTGGTGGGTCTCCTGCATTAATCAGCATTGCTATATCATCATCATCATCATCATCATCATCATCAAAGCTACCATTTAAAAAAAATTTTAAATTTATTTTTTTTTTGGCTGTGTTGGGTCTTGTTGCTGTGCGCGGGCTTTCTCTGGTTGCAGCGAGCAGGGGCTACTCTTTGTTGTGGTGCACGGGCTTCTCATTGCGGTGGCTTCTCTTGTTGCAGAGCACGGGCTCTAGGTGCACGGGCTTCAGTAGTTGTGGCGCATGGGCTTAGTTGCTCCGCGGCGTGTGGGATCTTCCCGGACCAGGGCTTGAACCCGTGTCCCGTGCATTGGCAGGCGGATTCTTAACCACTGTGCCACTAGGGAAGTCGCAAAGCTACCATTTTTTGATTGTCTTCCATGTGTGGACCCTGGCCTTTATGCTTTTCTGCCAGGAGTTGGAGCACTACAGCCCACGGGCCAAATTCAGCTGGCTGTCTGTTTTTGTAAAGTATTATCGGAACATAACCAGCCTATTTATGTATGTATTGTCCATGGCTGCTTTTGTGCTGCAGTGGCAGAGTTGAGTAGTTGGGGCAGAGACTATATGACCCTGTAAAGCCTAAAATATTTACCATGTGGCCCTTTACAGAAAAAGTTGACTGAACACTGCTTTATACACATACGTATTGTCTTTTAATTCTCGTGACAAACTTGAAAGGCAGTGCTCCCATTTCACAGATGAGAAGATCTAGGTTCCAGGAGGTTAAACACTTTTCCCACCTGATAAGTGGTAGATGCAGGACTCAGGTCTGCATCTCTAAAGCCAATGCTTTTTACTCTGCCTTATGCTTCCCATTCCCCAACACTGCAGAAAACTGAGAACAGATTGGATTTTTTCACCTTGATTTTTGAACCAAGTTTTCTGAGCATCTGGGCTTGATTCTGCTGGGGGCTTTGAGGGCACTGCCAGCCTCAAATCACTCTCGAATGCGGTCAGGATGCCTGGGTAGTTTGCAACTGGCGCGGACTGTTGCTCTCTGCATAGATACACAGATTCCCTCCTGCAGATCAAAGGTGTCTGGAGCAGCTGATTCATCAACACCTTTGAAGTCTGGTTCCAATTTCACAAAGACAAACTAATTTCTTTAGCTTCTTAGCTGCTGATGGTTTCAACCCTCCTAGAGCTTTCAGCTGGAAAGTCTTCCCCGCCTTTCTCTACACCATGGATTCCTAGAGCTGTTCTAAATCTTCAGTGACTTATCTACGCAGGGAAGGGAATGGGTAGTAACACTGAATTCACAAACATGAGTCCATGTGGTTGGTTGTGTAATGTGTGGTGATAAGGGCAGAGAATATTCTTGTCTCTGGAAGGAAGACACAGGCAGCTAGTCTCCCAGTTCGTGGTGTTTCCATCACTTACATTTGTGTTGGGCAAACCCTATGAGGCTAATAACCAAACCCAATCAGCACATTCATTTTACTGGTTGATTGATGGATGGATTGGACCTCTGACTACCTTTATATTGAAAGTATTACAAAAGCATTACATCATGTGTTAAAGGAATGGGTCTTGTGGGAAATCATGAAGGGAGGTGAAGTCAACACCATCTTGGAAATCCAGGGACATGCTGTCTTAGTACCTTTTTTTTTTTGCGGTACGCGGGCCTCTCACTGTTGGGGCCTCTCCTGTTGCGGAGCACAGGCTCCAGACGCGCAGGCTTAGTGGCCATGGCTCACGGGCCCAGCCACTCCGCGGCATGTGGGATCTTCCCAGACCGGGGCACGAACCCGTGTCCCCTGCATCGGCAGGCGGACTCTCAGCCACTGCACCACCAGGGAAGCCCTGTCTTAGTACTTTTTAGACACTTTTCTAAGACATTTAAAAACACAGTCCACCTTCCCTGGTGGTGCAGTGGTTAAGAATCCTCCCACCAATGCAGGGGACATGGGTTTGATCCCCAGTCCAGGAAGATCCCACATGCCGCGGAGCAACTAAGCCCGTGTGCCACAACTACTGAGCCTGTGCTCTAGAGCCCGCAAGCCACAACTACTGAGCCCACGCACTGCGACTACTGAAGCCGGTGTGCACTAGGGCCTGTGCTCTGCAACAAGAGAAGCCTGCACACCGCAACGAAGAGTAGCCCCCACTTGCTGCAACTAGAGAAAGCCTGCACGCAGCAACGAAGACCCAACGCAGCCACCCCTCCAAAAAAAAGATGATTAAAAAAAAATAATATAAAAACACAGTCCCCAAGAAAGGCAATTTTGACCTAGTGAGTATCTTGTGGCATTAGGAATTTCAGAGTACATTTTGAGACGATGAGCAGGAGTCTGTGAATGTTTATGTGTATGTTGGGGGTCCCTGACCCATGGGAACCTTTGATCTTCTGAAAGGATGGGATCTGAGATTTTGTGCAAGGCATTTTTCTATACATTATCTCATTGGAGCTTCATAAACAGATTTCTATGTTGGAATAATTACCCCCATTTTGTAGAAAAGGGAACTGAAACTCAAAATTATTAAGTAATTTGTTGAAAGTCTCATGGCTACTGGCTAAGCTGGGATTCCCATTTAGATCTGTCTTAATTGAAAGTCCTTATTCTTTGAAAATAATGATATCATCAACAACAACAACTATAATAATAGTAGATGAGACAGACTGCCAACTATGTGTCAGGCACTATGGTAAGCACTGTCCGTGGATTATATCATTTAATCCTTATGATAACCTTATGAGGTAGGTTATTATCCCCATTTTACAGATAAGAGAAACTGAAGTTCAGTGCAATTAAGTCACTGGCTCAAGGCTCCTCAGCTTGTAAATATCGGAGGAGGGGCCTGAATACATCCTTGTGTGACACCAATGCTGCAAGGGCACTGACTCTGCTAACTTCTGCCCTTCTCAAGTCATACCAATTCATGCATTTAGCCCAAAATGTCTTTCCTTAAGGGCCATCTCATCTAATTCCTTCATTCAACAAAGGGTCAACTGGGCCATAAAGAAGTCCCCTCATGCCCATATTCCCATCTAAAAGGAGATTTTTGGCTACTTTTAAAATTTTATTTATTTATTTTTTAAATTTTATTGGAGTATAGTCGATTTACAATGTTGTGTTAGTTTCAGGTGTACAGCAATGTGATTTAGTTATACATATACATATATCTATTCTTTCTCAGATTCTTTTCCCAGTTAGGTTATTACAGAGTATTGAGTAGAGTTCCCTGTGGTATACAGTAGGTCCTTGTTAGTTGTTTTATATATAATAGTGTGTGTATGTTAATCCCAAGGATTTTTGGCTACTTAACGGAGAAAGCGCTGAACGTGGACTTCTTCCTTGTACCAGCCAAGGCCATTTGCTCTTCCCCAAGTCCTACCTTGTCCCCCGCTGAGGGGCTAGCTCAGAGTCCCAGCCCTTGATTGGACAGAGGCAGCCACAGCTGGACTCCCGCCCAGGCCAGCCTTTGTTCCCAATTCTATGCCTGTCCTGAGAACATTCGTAATGAGCAGAGCCCTACTGTGGAAAGGGCTTCTTGAGCTAATGTTGGCCTGGCTTCCCCTTATCATTCATGCCCTGCACTCAAAGCTTTGGCCCCAGATCTGGCAAGAGGGATCTGGCCTCCAGTCTGAATTTAGTCTCGCACAGTTGCCCCCACTTGCTGAGGAAGCCATTGAAAATGGTCAGTTAAGACCAGTTTCTCAGCATCTCCTGTTCCCTTCCTGGTTTTTTCTCTTGTTCTCCTTTCCTACCCTCAGTCTGTCTACCCTGCCTCCTACCATTTGCCCAGCACACACATCCTTCACTTCGTGGGTCGTTTTTTGCAAGCTATACCTTTGAGCAAGGTTGGGGAAGAGGAGGGTGTTCCACGGGGATGAAGGCAATTTGCAGAGTAGCAGAGAGGAGCCCCAGGTAGGTTATGTGCAGACTTTCCAGTGTTCTCTCTGCTTCCATCCCAGTCATTTGCAGTCTAGGAGAAGCACTGCAGCTGGAAATATTTCCAAAATGTAAGTCTGCTTAAAATTCTTTATGGATTCCCAGTCACCTATCGGCTTTGGTCATACAATTTTAATGTACATAACTACCACCCAGTGAGCTTGTAAAAATGCAGATTCCTAGGCCCTGCTTTCAGCACACCTGATTCAGTAGATGTGGGTTATCTGTATTTGCAAGAGCTTCTGGGAGATACTGATGTAGATGGCCCAGGAACTGAGCTTTGGGGAATTTTGACCCACAGGACAAAGTTCAAACTCCTTAGAATGTGTCTTGGTCTGCTCAGGCTGCCATAACAAAATACCATAGACTGGGGGGCTTAAACATCAGAAATCTATTTTCTCACAGTTCTGGAGGCTGGAAGTCCAAAATCAAGGTTCCAGCTGATTTAGTTTCTGGTGATGGTTCTCTTCCTGGCTTGTAGATGGTTCCTTCTCATGATGTCCTCACATGGCCTTTCTTTGGTATGTGTACAAGAAGAGAGAAAGAGATAGAGATGGAGGTGGAGGGAGAGGGAGAGAGAGAAGAGTGGGGGGAGAGAGAGAGAGAGAGAGCGCTCTTTGGTGTCTCTTCTTATAAGGCCACCAATCCTATTGGATCAGGGCCCCACCTCTATGACCTCCTTTAACCTTAATTACTTCCTTTAGAGGCCCCATCGCCAAACACAGCCACACTGTGTGGTTAGGGCTTCAAAATATGAATTTGGTGGGGGGGATACAAACATTCAGTCCATACCTCTATGGCATACAGGACTCTTCCTTTGCATCTCCAATATCCCTTCCTTTTTGTATTATACGGTCCAAATATACTAAACTATACTAGACCTCTGATACTTTGGAGGGATAAGTTCCAAGACCTTTGCAGTTACAACTGTCAGGCATTCAGTGTGAGTTTAATACCCTATCACTTACTCCTCTTTGAAGGAGTTATACACAAGGATTGGTGCTGGGGCAAGAAGGTCAGGCC
Organism: Aethalodelphis obliquidens; assembly: GCF_003676395.1. Lineage (NCBI taxonomy): Eukaryota > Metazoa > Chordata > Mammalia > Artiodactyla > Delphinidae > Aethalodelphis > Aethalodelphis obliquidens. The sequence goes on along the minus strand of NW_020837962.1, from coordinate 2,802,212 downwards.
CAGAAACCAAATAAGGATTTCTCTTCCTGGTTCATTTGAATCTGAAAGGGCTGGGTGTGCCAGGCTGAGTTGCTCATTCAGCCTCATGGAGAAAGATGACAGGGTGTTTCTACCCTTCCTCCAAGCCTCATATATGCTAGAATCTCCCGTACAGCAGGAATGAATCAACTAAGGGTGATTTTGCCCCTCTCTCCCCTCCCTCAGGGGTATTTGGCAGTGTCTGTGGTCCTTCCTGATCATCACCACTGGGGGAGGGCGGTGGCTCTTGGCATGTAGTGAGTGTAAAGGCCAGGGATGCTGCTCAATACCCTAGAATACACAGGACCCCCTCCTTGCCACACACACATAATGGAAAAATGATCCAGTCCAAACAGGAGTGATGACGTTGAGAAATTCTCTCCTTAATGGTCCTGCTGAGGGCATGTTTGCACAACGGTCTTCTCCGGATGAGGGCAGGAAGTGTAAAATAGGACGGGGAGCCCGGCTTCTGATATTCAAGGCTCAGTCATCATGCCCACCAGTAAAATGTGGCTCGATCATGTATCTAATTCCAGACATTCTGATGAGCAGCTTCTCTTCCCGTGGGAAGTAGGAAGACGGGGAGCTGGGCTGAGGGGAAGAGGATGGAGACTGAGCAACTTTAACGGACGATTCTTTTCTCTAAGGGTTGAGGTGGAAATGTCAGGGGAGAAGATGTATTAGGGTCCCATGGTTGCTGTAACAAATTGCTACCCCCACTGCATGGCTTTTAAAACAGCACAAAGTTATTTTCTTACAGTTTTGGAGGCCAGAAGTCTGAAATCAAGGTGTTGGTTGGTAGGGCCATACTGTCTCAGAGGATGATGCTTCCTTGCCTTCCTGGCTCCAGGCGTTGCTCGGCTTGTGGCTGCATAACTCCAACCTCTTTGAAGGAATTATACATGGAAACAGAAGCTCAATGAAAGTAAACAAGTAGCTCAGGCACATACAGAAGTTGAACACTTGCTCTGCTGGTTCTAGAACCTGTGCTCTTTCTAAGATAAAGGAAGCATTTGCATGGCTTCTCGCTAGCAGCTGTCGGGAGAGGTCAAGACCAGAACATGTCTTTTGCAGCACAGAAGCTGTCATTGCTCATCCTCGGCCTCGCCTGGCCTTCACCTGCTTGCCTTTGGCAGCTGGAACCCAGGTGCTTGGACAGCCCTGTTGGCGGGGCACAGAGGCAGATTTTGGCAGGTTCAGAGGCAACACTCTTTTTGGCACCCTTGGCCACTTGGCGCTGCAGAGGAGCCAGTCCCACAGATAAATATTAAAGCGTTTGGATTCCCTACTCCCGCCAGTGCTGGAATTGGAGCAAATCAGGCAGAACTTCCTGAGAGAGAAACAGTGTAGTGTGCTAGAAGAAGAAGGTTGGAACAAGACAGACCCCAGTTCAAATCCCATCTTTGCCACTTACGGGTTCTGTGACCACAAGTGAGTTATTTCAGATCTCGGAGCCTCAGCATTCTCAGCCTCCTCAGCTATAAACTAGAGGATGATAGTATCCACCTTTGCAGAGCCTGCACATAAAGCGCCTTGAACGACGCCTGCCGCACTGTAGACTCTTAAAGTTCCTGGGTTGGGTGAATCTGCATGTTCCTATGATGCTTCCTTATCCCTGGCTAGCATCTATCTGTAGGGTGAGGTCTCTGCTTGCCTGGAAGTGGCAGTGGTGGAGCTGGCATCTCATTGCCAGGTACCTTCTGTCAAATGCAAATGTGTTGAGCATCACCGCTAATGAAAGGGGACAGACAGATCTTGGAGAAGGGATGTCTGGGTGGAAGACTGTGGGATCCCATGTGACTTGGCCTGGAAGGGCTTTTATTGAATATCTACTATGAGTCAGGCCCTGTGCTGGTGTCTTATCACCTTCCCTCTTTTATGCTCATAGTCATCTTGGTTCTTTTGTTTTTTGTTTTAATTGAAGTATAGTTTATTTACAATGTTGTGTTAATTTTTGCTGTACAGCAAAATTAACTCAGTTATACACATATATACATTCTTTTTCATATTCTTTTCCATTATGGTTTATCACAAGATACTGAACATAGCTCCCTGTGCTATACAGTAGGACCTTGTTGTTTATCCATTCTACATATAATAGTTTGCATCTGTTAACCCCAAACTCCCAATCCACCTGCCCCCCACCTTGGCAACCACAAGTCTGTTCCCTATGTCTGTGAGTCTGTTTCTGTTTTGTAGATAGGTTCATTTGTGTTGTATTTTAGATTCCACATATAAGTCATAGTTACCTTGGGATTGATATCAGTATATTAAGATGATTCTTTTTTAAATTTTTAAAATAAACTTATTTTATTTTATTTATTTTTATTTTTGGCTGCTTTGGGTCTTCGTTGCTTCACGCAGGCTTTTCTCTGGTTGTGGCGAGCAGGGGCTACTCTTCGTTGTGGTGCAGTGGCTTCTCATTGTGGTGGCTTCTCTTGTTGCGGAGCATGGGCTCTAGGCGCGCGGGCTTCAGTAGTTGTGGCACACGGGCTTAGTTGCTTCTTGTCATGTGGGATACTCCTGGACCAGGGCTCGAACCCCTGTCTCCTGCATTGGCAGGAGGATTCTTAACCCCTGCACCACCAGGGAAGCCCCGAGACGATTCTTTAAAACTCAGCACATCATCTTCTCTTGGCATTTTCTCTGAACCTCTAGGCTTATGTGATGTCCCCCTTCTCTGAATTTCTAGAATACCCCATACTTCATTTATCATCATACTTATGACATTGGATTGTAACTGTTTATTTATTATATAGGGACAAATTTAAAGGCAAGGGCTAATTATTCTTTTTCTCTATCTTCCTAGACCACTGGTCTTCAAAATTTGGTCCTTAGACCGGCCGCACCAACATCACCTGGAAACTTGTTATAAATGCAAACTCTCAAGATATACCCCAAACCCACTGAATCAGAGACTCTGGGCCTGGGCGTTGGCAGTCTGTTTTAACAAGCCCTCCATGTGACCCTCATGCATGCTCAAGTTGGAAAACCACTGTCCCAGACCACTGGTCCTCAAGCTTGGTGTTGCATCAGAAGCTCTAGGGAGCTGTAGAAAATAGTGATGCCTTGGTTTCACTTCCAGAGATTCTGAGTTAATTGTTTCAGAGTGTGCCCTGGGCATTGGGATCCTTTAAAGTCTCCAAGGGATTCAGCCAACTGGCTTCAGATGTTCAGCCGAAGGTGAGAACCACCAACATGGCACATCACTCCCAGTGGGCACTCAGTGTGCATTTGTTAATTAGCAGAACATGGTGGTTCAGTGCCTGCTTGGGAGTCTGACACAGATGCCACCGTAACATCCTTCTTTCTAGCTGTGGGTCAGTTCTTTTTTTTTTCTTCCATATTTAAAAAAATATGGCAAGAATACTTAGCATGGAATCTACCCTCATCAAAATGTTACAATTTTTATTATAGTATTTTTAACTATAGGCAGTATTGTGTACAGCAGATCTCTAGAATTTATTCATCTTGCATAGCTGACACTTTATACCCTTTGGACAGCAACTCCCCACTTCCCCCTCCCCCCAGGCCCTGGCAACCACCCTCTACTCTCTGCTTCTATGAATTCACTACTTTAGATCCCTCATGTAAGTAGAATCATGCCACCTTTGTCCTTCTGTGACTGGCTTATTTCAGTCAGCGTAATGTTCTCCAGATGCAGCCATGTTGTCGCATGTGGCAGGATTTCCTTCTTTTTTTTTTAAGGCTGAATAATATTCCACTGTATGTATACACTACATTTTCTTTGTCATTCATCTATCAATGGACATTTAGGTTCTTTTCCTATATGGGCTACTGTGAATAATGCTGCAGTGAACATGGGAGGGCAGCTGTCTCTTGAGATCCTGACTTCAATTCTTTTGGGTATATACTTAGAAGTGAGGTTGCTGGATCTTATGGTAGTTCTAGTTTTAATTTTTTTGAGGAAACTCTATGTTGTTTTTCATAGTGATTACACTGTTTTACATTCACTGTGGGTCGGTTCTTAACCTCTGTAAGCCTTAATTTCAGTATCTGTTAATAGGAGTAATAATGTGAATCTTCGTATAGGATTGTTTTGAGGATTACCTATATAATGCACATAAAGCACTTGGTACAATGAAAAACCTCCAATTAGTTGTGCTGATTAGTATTATCTCCATTATACAGGAGAAGAATGTGAAGCTCAGAGACTTTGGCTAAAGAAAGAGTGCCCCTCCTCGGTCAACGTCAAAACCTCAGGTTTTAAGACCCAAAGTCATTAGCTCTGCCTTCAGGGTACCATAACTTCCTGTATGGTTCTGTTGTATGGAAGAGACTTGAGGAGACTCCCCTTGACCATCTGAATCACCGCACCCGAGTCTTCGGGGCTATAGCTCATCTATTGAACAACAAAATATTTATGGAGCTCCAAGATTTCTGTTCTCAATATTGAGTTGTACTATTGGTTGTCAAGTGTTGGGTGAAAAATCCCCAGGTTTCTTTGGAAACTGGCCAACACTTATAGATATTATTACCTGGGAGATGGACTCCATCAGTATTCTTTCAGTTATAAGTAGCAATAAAACCCATCTCAAACTTGCTTAAACAATTAATGTTATTAATTGGGTCATGTAGCAAAAAGTCTAGGAATCCAACTAGGACAGTTGCTCAAAAGACCTTGTTAAAAGTTTACCTTTTGTTGCTTAAAAAGTGAAACATAAAATTCAACATACACTTAGTGTGCCAAGAAATTCCCCTCCTATGTATTTACCCAAGAGAATTGAAAATTATATCCACTCAAAGAAATCTACACTAACATTCATAGACGCTTTATTCATAATAGCCCCAAACTGGAAGCAACCCAAACGTCCATCAACAGGAGAATTAATAAACAAGCTGTGGAATAGCCACACAATGGGATAACTCTTAGCAATAAAGTGAATGTTGATACATGCAAAAACAAGGTTGAATCTCAAAAGCATTATATTGAGTGAAAGAAGCCAGGCACATCTGTATATTCTATTTATATGAGATTTTAAAAGGTAAACCTGTAGTGATAGGAAGTAGACCAGTGGTTGCCTGGAGTTGGGATGGAGTAATTGACTGCTAACAGGTGTGAGAGACCCCTCTAAGGTAATGGACATGTTATATTTCGTGCTTGTCATGGTGGTTAATTGACGATATGCATGTGTCAAAATGTATCAAACTGTACACTTAACATGGGTGCATTTTATTTTGTGCAAATTATACCTCAATAAGCTTTATTGAAAAATCTGCCTCTCTCTCTGGCTCTGCTTACCTCAATGCGGCTTCATTTGCAGGCAGGCTCTCCCCATGTGGTAGCAAAGCCAGCTCTCAGTAATTTATGACCCTCAGTTCAGCAGCCCCAAGGGAAAGAGGGCTTCTTTCCATATTACACTAATGGCATAGATTGTCGTTGGATTAACTGAGGCCATGTGACCTTCCTCGAACCAGTCACTGTCTGGGGATGATAGTGGAATTCTCTGGTCAGGTCTGGGTCATGTGCTAGAGCCAGGGGGTGGGGTCAGCCCTGCAAAACTACAGAGTGTGAATAGGGGAGGAGTCCATTCCCAAAGGAAAGCAGAGGTGTTGTTACTAGAAGATGGAGAAACGGATGTAGATGCCATAGAGGTCTTCTACACAGACCTTCCCTGGATATACCTTCCTGGCTGGGTACCTCTCTCTCTTTCAGACCCCTCATCATCCAGAATGAGACAGATCCACCTGTTTCATCACTTCTGTGATGTCTGCAAGCATGAGGTAGTAGAAGGGCAAAGGCATTGAAGTCAGACACACGTGGGTTCAAATCTCAGCGCTGCTTCTTCTTGGCCCCTTGATCCTAGGCAATTTGTTGAAGCTCTCTGAGAATCAATTTCCTTATCTATGAAATGAGTATAATTGTAAGACCTACCCTATGACAGTACTGTGAGGAGTCAATGAGATCCTTCATATCAAGTACTTGGCACACAGTAAGCACTTAATCAATGTCATCTATTATTACTATTTTTAATATTTCAAATGACTTAAAAAAACTGAGTATTTACCTATAACCAGGTGTAGCAGGTGTATGGGTGCCCTGCCCATATCTCCTCGGTACTTTCATTCCCATACATAGTGATGGCATTCCACTACAGGAACCTTCCGCTCACTCCATATGACGGCTCCCTCTGGCATGCTCTCCTGCATGTGAGGAGGCCTAGAAGTGCTAGAGACTTGATGCCCCCGGGAGTAGCTCTCAGCCAGTGATGGATACCCCAGTTTTCTCATCTCTTGGGTGAGGCACGTTCTACAGCGTCTCTCAGGAGGTCCCCCTCCCTCACCCACATTTTGGGATTGACCCTCAGTTGCCCCCTGCCCTTTAAGACTGGATTGTCTTATGCCCCTTCCCCGTCTAACTTCCCTGCTCCTTCCTAACTACTAAATACACTATTTGCATTCAGACTTTATTTCAGAGCCTGCTTCTGAGGGAAGCCAACCTGAGATCCAGACCCCATGAGTGAGTGGAAACATCACAATTCTACTCTTGGCTAGAATCACCCAACATTGTATAATTCATAGTGTAGTTGTCTCCCGCACGCCAGAGGCTTTGACTGGTAGCCTTTAAAGCTTTGATGAATAAAATATGGTAGAAAAGAATGAATTATTCCTTAATAAATGCAGTTTTCTGGGTAGGCAAACCCTATACAAACATTTATAGGAGAGGAACACAATGGGGGAGATGAATCCTGAAAGGCCCTTTCATGGCAGAAGAGCGGGAGTCACTCACGGGAGTTCTCAGTAAATACTGCTTGAGTGATTGATTAGTCTGGCTCCCAGCATAGGGCTATTACTCAGTGTCAGAATCCTGGGCTGTGGGTTTATGTGCAGCCAAGAGACTTCGTGAAACTGCAAAGCTTGGGAAGCTGAGCACACACGTCCTGGCCATCCCTGTGGCTCTGCTGTGTTCGTGGAGGGGCTAGTTTGAGTAAACCATGGCTCAGTCAGGTGCCACTGGGCACCATGGTTACAATGGGTCTTGTTCCAGGCATATTGGTAATGACTTTGCCAAGGATCCGCAGTCCCAGATTTTAATCCCTCTCCTGCCTCTACCTTCCTGTGTGACCTCGGTGAGTCCCCTGCTCTCCTCTGTCAAATGGAGTGGTTTGGATGAAGAGGCCCCAGTTATTCATGCTTTGTGAACTGTATGAGGCTATTGCCTTGTCGACAACGTATTCAGCTATTGCACATTCTCCATAGGGTGGGTGGGTAGCAGATGGACACCGCCCCATTTTATAGATAGAGTAACTGAGGTGGAGTGAGAAAACATGATGTGGTCACTACATACTGTGCCAGATTTTTAAAATTTCAGTACAGAATCTTATGTAATGTAACTCCTGAGACCTGAAGAGAAGACAGCCAAGGGTAAGGCAACTTAGATATGTAACCTAGGAAACACTGGCGTTGAGATGGAGCCTGCCAGCGTGGAAAGCACGTGAGCACTAGAGTTCTGACGGACATGGCTTTGAATCTAAGCCTTGGCCACTCCCTGGCTCCCCGAACCTCAAGGTCTTCACTTTTAAAATGAAAGAAATAATATCTATGCCATAAGATTCAGGTCAGGCTCATATGAGACAGTTAGTTCTGCTATAACACTTGTCCTGGAAACATGAATTTGTTCCAATGAGACTGATATATTAGGAAGCAATTTGAACATAATGTGAATTTCACATTTACTTATGTACAGTTTCATCAGTGAGAAGCAATAGGTGAGTGAAAGAAATTGCCCTCAGCTGAAATAAGCCATGTAAGAATACACAGAATGCTATATGTGCACACACCTCAAGCATCTACCTGATACCTAAGTTATGAGCCACACCCATCCACGTCTGGTGTTAAAACTTCCGGTCTGATTTCAGATAACTGATATCAGTTCCACCACCTCACAACACATCAGCTGCAGTTTTCCCAACCCCCCACCTTCACAAGCCAATTTCAGGTCTTTTCCAAGGTAAAGGGTCATATTTATTGTAGTATGTGTGTATTTAAAAACCATTTAATATGTGTAAAACTATGCTTCCATTTTTAGCAGTTTTCTGTGTTTTTTTAAATGTGTCACTGATTAAGTTTTTGAGTGTTGTGTCCCAACCTCATTTCCCCATAAAACTTTGTAGTTTTTATTGTACAGTGGTGCATAGTGCAGTGAATTTTAGGAATGCATATGTTATACTATGGCAGAACTGACTGTATAGTGAGGTAAAGTGCCTGGCATAGGGCGTAGTACAGAGTAAATGTTAGAGTGCCCTCATTCCCTCACTTTTCATCCTCATATGATAAAAAGTAGAAAGAGCTGAATTGTGACTCTTGATTGTTTAGAGAAACTACTTGAGCTTCGTAGGTAAAAAAGAAAGAGGGATTTATTAGAATTCTATCTCTTATGGACAGGAATGTGACTTGGCTTCACTGAAGTCATAACTGTGACCTTTAGTTGTAAGAAACAGAAACCAGCTCACACTTGTTAAGACAAAAAAAAGTTTATTGGCTTGTTGCTAAAAGATTCCCTGAAGATTTGCTTCAGTCACAGCTGGATCAAGGCACTAAACCTATGCTACGTCACTGGGACTTGGTTTCCATCTCTCAGGCCTGCCTTCTGCTGGCTCTGTTTTCAAGCAGGCTTTATTCTAGTGGTGGCAAGATGGTGGCCAGCAACTCTTGACTCACATCCGTACACTTCAAGTCTAGTGGAAAAGAGAGGGTGTTTCTTTTTTCTAGTCTCATTTGCCTAAATCTTGAGATTTATTGCCTCTGATTGGGTCATATTCCCACCGCTGAAATTATAATTGTGGCCAGAGGGATCTGATGCTCTTATGGTCAGGCTTGGGTGTCAAACTCTCCCCTGGAATTAGGGTATAATCAGCTCTTATGCAAATGAACCTGGGTGGAGGTGGGAAAGGGATGGTTCTCCATAGGAAATTCAACGTATTAGTACCCAAATAAGGAAGAATGAATATTGGACAGGCAAAAACAACAAACCCACTATAAGAAGTTACCAAAACCAGGGATTTGGAAGCCATTTAGATTTTCTTTACTACTCTATGTTTCACTGTTTTCTTTTCCTGAAACCTTTCTTTCTCTGCTTTTCTGATCCACGTGATATTTTCAGAATGGACAGAATCTGCCAACCCCACGCTACCCAAACTATTACAGAGCCAACCACCAGAAGGAGGGAATATCTCAATTCAAAATTCTAAAGGAAGGATTCTGACCCAGCTTGGATCAGGGGCTCACTTACATTTAAACGACCTGATTCAGGCATGGGTGTGTTGCTGTTTTGTTGCATAAACAGACTTCCAGGAGCCCACTGTTAGGTCTGTAGATGTGAAGACCAATAGTAATGATCATTGTGAGTTGGTCAGACTACCTAGTAGGTGTCCATAACAAGGCAGGTCTTCTCAAATTTCTCCTCCACTATTTTCAGGATTCAAGTCCAAGATGGCTTAGCCTGTGGTTGATAAAGTGATGGACGATTGTTAAATACCTGTATCTGAGGCCAGAGACTTCACCTTCCCCAAGCTCCTTGGAATCTAGCCCATTTAGCAGGATAGAGGCGAACAAGAGGAGTGAAGTTGGTGGGGGTAGAGACAGTGAGTGCCATCAGCATCTCCTTACAAACGACCTAACTTCTCAGCTTCTGTTTCACCTCCTGGTCCTGCTAGACTTGATAATGATCAGTGACACTGACTCACATCTTACAGAACTCAGGTCACTGGGCTTTTCTTTTTTCTGGGATGAGGGAAATTGGATCATAGATATTCAGCCTCAGACCAGAATTAGTGAGATATGAGAGCAGGAAGTAATTTAAGTTTATCTTTTTGGTCTGCTTGGGTATTGTTTTGTGTGGCAGATTAGCACAGTAGGACCAATTCTTCAGCCTCCCAGTATGCATACTCTTTTCCATGTGACTTTGCAGTTTCTGTCACCAAAGAGGTGGGTGGAGTTGCTTTCCCACCTGCTAAATTTGGACTGGCCTGTGATTTACTTTGACCAATAGGATATTGTCGAAGTGACTCTGTACCAGTTTATTTAATTTATTTTTATTTTATGTATACAGCAGGTTCTTACTAGTTATCCATTTTATACATATTAGTGTATAGATGTCAATCCCAATCTCCCAATTCATCCAACCATCCCCCCATCCCCCCCACCCCACTGCCACTTTCCCTGCTTAGTGTCCATACGTTGGTTCTGTACATCTGTGTCTCTGTTTCTGCCCTGCAGACCTGTTCATCTGTACCATTTTTCTGGGTTCCACGTATATGCATTAATATACGATATTTGTTTTTCTCTTTCTGACTTACTTCACTCTGTATGACAGCCTCTAGATCCATCCACGTCTCTACATATGACCCAATTTTGTTCCTTTTTATGGCTGAGTAATATTCCATTGCATATATGTACCACATCTTTATCCATTCATCTGTCTATGGGCATTTAGGTTGCTTTCATGACCTGGCTATTGTAAATAGTGCTGCAATGAACATTGTGGTGAATGTGTCTTTTTTTTTTTTTGCGGTACGCTGGCCTCTCACTGTTGTGGCCTCTCCCGTTGCGGAGTACAGGCTCCGGACGCGCAGGCTCAGTGGCCATGGCTCACGGGCCCAGCCGCTCTGCGGCATGTGGGATCCTCGTGGACCGGGGCACGAACCCGTGTCCCCTGCATTGGCAGGCGGACCCTCAACCACTGCGCCACCAGGGAATCCCCGGTGAATGTGTCTTTTTGAATTATGGTTTTCTCTGGGTGTAGGCCCAGTAGTGAGATTGCTGGGTCATATGGTAATTCTATTTTTAATTTTTTAAGGAACCTCCATACTGTTCTCAATAGTGGCTGTATCAATTTACATTCCCACCAACAGTGCATGTGGGTTCCCTTTTCTCCACACCCTTTCCACCATTTGTTGTTTGTAGATTTTCTGATGATGCCCATTCTAACTGGTGTGAGGTGATACCTCACTGTACTTTTGATTTGCATTTCTCTAATAATTAGTGATGCTGAGCAGCTTTTCATGTGCTTCTTGGCCATCTGTATGTCTTCTTTGGAAAAATGTCTATTTAGGTCTTCTGCTCATTTTTGGATTGGGTTTTTGTTTTTTTAATATTGAGCTGCATGAGCTGTTTATATATTTTGGAGATTAATACTTTGTCCGTTGATTCGTTTGCAAATATTTTCTCCAATTCTGAGGGTGTCTTTTCGTCTTCTTTGTGGTTTCCTTTGCTTTGCAAAAGCTTTTAAGTTTCATTAGGTCCCATTTGTTTAGTTTTGTTTTTATTTCCATTTCTTTAGGAGGTGGATCAAAAAAGATCTTGCTGTGATTTATGTCAAAGAGTGTTCTTCCTATGTTTTCCTCTAAGAGTTTTTAGTGTCCAGTCTTACATTTAGGTCTTTAATCCACTTTGAGTTTATTTTTGTGTATGGTGTTAGGGAGTGTTCTAATTTCATTCTTTTACATGTAGCTGTCCAGTTTTCCCAGCACCACTTATTGAAGAGACTGTCTTTTCTCCATTTTATATCCTTGCCTCCTTTGTCATAGATTAGTTGACCATAGGTGCGTGGGTTTATCTCTGGGCTTTCTATCCTGTTCCATTGATCTATATTTCTGTTTTTGTGCCAATACCATATTTTCTTGATTACTGTAGCTTTGTAATATAGTCTGAAGTCAGGGAGCCTGATTCCTCCAGCTCCGTTTTTTTCCCTCAAGACTGCTTTGACTATTTGGGATCTTTTTTGTCTGCATACAAATTTTAAGATTTTTTGTTCTAGTTCTGTAAAAAATGCCATTTGTAATTTGATAGGGATTGTATTGAATCTGTAGATTTCTTTGTGTAGTATAGTCATTTTCACAGTGTTGACTGTTGCAATCCAAGAACATGGTATATCTCTCCATCTGTTTGTATATCTTTAATTTCTTTCATCAGCGTCTTACAGTTTTATGCATACAGGCCTTTTGTCTCCCTTGATAGGTTTATTCCAGGGTATTTTATTCTTTTTGATGCAGTGGAAAATGGGAGTGTTTCCTTAATTTCTCATTCAGATTTTTCATCATTAGTGTATAGGAATGCAAGAGATTTCTGTGCATTAATTTTGTATCCTGCAACTTTACCAGATTCATCGATTAGCTCTAGTAGTTTTCTGGTGGCATCTTTTTTTTTTTTTTGTGGTACGTGGGCCTCTCACTGCTATGGCCTCTCCCGTTGCGGAGCACAGGCCCTGGACGTGCAGGCTCAGCGGCCATGGCTCACGGGCCCAGCTGCTCCGCGGCATGTGGGATCTTCCCAGTCTGGTGGCATCTTTAGGATTCTCTATGTATAGTATCATGTCATGTGCAAACATTGACAGTTTTACTTCTTTTCCAATTTGTATTCCTTTTATTTCTTTTTCTTCTCTGATTGCTGTGGCTAGGACTTCCAAAACTATATTGAATAATAGTGGCGAGAGTGGACATCCTTGTCTTGTTCCTGATCTTAGAGAAAATGCTTTCAGTTTTTCACCATTGAGAATGATGTTTGCTGTGAGTTGGTCACATATGGCCTTTATTATGTTGAGGTAGGTTCCCTCTATGCCCACTTTCTGGAGAGTTTTTATCATAAATAGGTGTTGAATTTTGTCAAAAGCTTTTTCTGCATCTATTGAGATGACCATATGGTTTTTCTCCTTCAATTTGTTAATATGGTGTATCACATTGATTGATTTGCATATATTGAAGAATCCTTGCATCCCTGGGATAAATCCCACTTGATCATGGTGTATGATCCTTTTAATGTGTTGTTGGATTCTGTTTGCTAGTATTTTGTTGAGGTTTTTTGCATCTATATTCATCAGTGATATTGGTCTGTAATTTTCTTTTTTTGTAGTATCTTTGTCTGGTTTTGGTATCAGGGTGATGGTGGCCTTGTAGAATGAGTTTGGGAGTGTTCCTTCCTCTGCAATTTTTTGGAAGAGTTTGATAAGGATGGGTGTTAGCTCTTCTCCAAATGTTTGATAGAATTCACCTGTGAAGCCATCTGGTCCTGGACTTTTGTTAGTTGGAAGATTTTTAATCACAGTTTCAATTTCATTACTTGTGATTGGTCTGTCCATATTTTTTATTTCTTCCTAGTTCAGTCTTGGGAGGTTATACCTTTCTAAGAATTTGTCTATTTGTTCCAGGTTGTCCATTTTATTGGCATAGAGTTGCTAGTAGTAGTCTCTTAGCATGATTTGTATTTCTGTGGTCTGTTGTAACTTCTCCTTTTTCATTTCTAATTTTATTAATTTGAGTCCTCTCCCTCTTCTTTTTCTTGATGAGTCTGGCTAAAGGTTTATGAATTTTGTTTATCTTCTCAAAGAACCAGGTTTTAGTTTTATTGATCTTTGCAATTGTTTTCTTTGTTTCTATTTCATTTATTTCTACTCTGATCTTTATGATTTCTTTCCTTCTACTAACTTTGGGTTTTTTTTGTTCTTCTTTCTCTAGTTCCTTTAGCTGTAAGGTTAGATTGTTTATTTGAGATTTTTCTTGTTTCTTGAGGTAAGCTTGTATTGCTATAGACTTCCCTCTTAGAACTGCTTTTTCTGCATCCCATAGGTTTTGGATTGTTGTGCTTTCATTGTAATTTGTCTCTAGGGTTTTTTTTTTTTTTCCCCAGTACGTGGGCCTCTCACTGTTGTGGCCTCTCCCGTTGTGGAGCACAGGCTCTGGATGTGCAGGCTCAGCAGCCATGGCTCACGGACCCAGCCGCTCCACGGCATGTGGGATCCTCCCGGACCGGGGCACAAACCCATGTCCCCTGCATCGGCAGGCGGACTCTCAGCCACTGCAACACCAGGGAAGCCCTCTAGGTATTTTTTGATTTCCTCTTTGATTTCTTCAGTGATCTCTTGGTTATTTAGTAACATATTCTTTAGCCTCCATGTGTTTGTTTTTTTTTACTTTTTTTCTCTGTAATTGATTTCAAATCTCATAGCGTTGTGGTCAGAAAAGCTGCTTGATATGATTTTAATTTTCTTAAATTTACTGAGGCTTGATTTTTGACCCAAGATGTGATCTATCCTGGAGAGCGTTCCTTGTGCACTTGAGAAGAAAGTGTAATCTGCTGTTTTTGGATGGAATGTCCTATAAATATCAAATCTCTCTGGTCTATTGTGTCATTTAAAGTTTGTGTTTCCTTATTAGTTTTCTGTTTGGATGATCTGTCCATTGGTGTAAGTGAGGTGTTAAAGTCCCCCACTATTATTGTGTTACTGTCGATTTCCTCTTTTATAGCTGTTAGCAGTTGCCTTATGTATTGAGGTGCTCCTATGTTGGGTGCATATATATTTATAATTACTATATCTTCTTCTTGGGTTGATCCCTTGATCATTATGTAGTGTCCTTCCTTGTCTCTTGTAACATTCTTTATTTTAAAGTCTATTTTATCTTATATGAGGATTGCTACTCCAGCTTTCTTTTGATTTCCATTTGCATGGAATATCTTTTTCCATCCCCTCACTTTCAGTCTGTATGTGTCCCTAGGTCTGAAGTGGGTGTCCTGTAGATAGCATATGTATGGGTCTTGTTTTTGTATCCATTTAGCCAACCTGTGTCTTTTGGTTGGAGCATTTAATCCATTCATGTTTAAGGTAATTATTGATATGTATGTTCCTATTACCATTTTCTTAATTGTTATGGGTTTGTTTTTGTAGGTCTTTTTCTTCTCTTGTGTTTCCCACTTAGAGAAGCTCCTTTAGCATTTGTCATAGAGCTGGTTTGGTGGTGCTGAATTCTCTTAGCTGTTGCTTGTCTGTAAAGCTTTTGATTTCTCTGTCAAATCTGAATGAGATCCTTGCTGGGTAGAGTAATCTTGGTTGTAGGTTCTTCCCTTTCATCACTTTAAATATATCATGCCACTCCCTTCTGGCTTGTAGAGTTTCTGCTGAGAATCAGCTGTTAACCTTATGGGAGTTCCCTTGTATGTTGTTTGTTGTTTTTCCCCTGTTTTTTTCAATAATTTTTCCTTGTCTTTAATTTTTGTCAGTTTGATTACTATATGTCTCGGCGTGTTTCTCCTTGGGTTTGTCCTGCCTGGGACTCTCTCTGCTTCCTGGATGTGGGTGGCTATTTCCTTTCCCATGTTAGGGAAGTTTTGGACTATAATCTCTTCAAATATTTTGTCGGGTCCTTTGTCTCTCTCTCCTCCTTCTGAGACCCCTGTAATGCGAATGTTGTTGTGTTTAATGTTGTCCCAGAGGTCTGTTAGGGTGTCTTCATTTCTTTTCATTCTTTTTTCTTTATTCTCTTCTGCAGCAGTGAATTCCACCATTCTGTCTTCCAGGTCACTTATCTGTTCTTCTGCCTCAGTTATTCTGGTATTGATTCCTTCTAGTGTAGTTTTCATTTCAGTTATTGTATTGTTCATCTCTGTTTGTTTTTTCTTTAATTCTTCTAGGTCTTAAACATTCCTTGCATCTTCTTGATCTTTGCCTCTATTCTGTTTCCGAGGTCCTGGATCATCTTCACTACCATTATTCTGAATTCTTTTTCTGGAAGGTTGCCTATTTCCACTTCATTTAGTTGTTTTTCTGGGGTTTTATCTTGTTCCTTCATCTGGTACAAAGTCCTCTGCCTTTTCATTTTGTCTGTCTTTCTGTGAGTGTGGTTTTCCTTCCACAGGCTGCAAAATTGTAGTTCTTCTTGCTTCTGCTGTCTACCCTCTGGTGGATGAGGCTATCTTCTGTAGCAGTTTAGAGCCTAGAGCTGAAGAGTCTTTGTGTATTTCTGCTTGCTCTCTTATACCTCCACCATTCCCTAGAGAACATGCCTAGACTAACCTGGTGGAGGATGAGAGCCATGTGAAATATAGCCAGGACACCTAGCAACGTCATTTGAGATTATCCTAGATTAGCCAGCAGTCAGCCAATCCCAGACATGTGAATGAGCTGAGCGGAAACAGGAAGGGATGCCTGGATGTCTTAACCTAAATCATTGGCCATAGAATTGAGAGCTAAATAAACACATTTTGAAAATAACTACAGTATTTGGAGGGATGAGTTTTTTCAAAAAAATTGACGTATAGTTGGTGTAAATATTACATAAGTTACAGGTGTACAGTATAGTGATTCACATGTGGGATGGTTTTTTTCTTTAATTTTCCTATTTTAATTGTTAGAATACTGTCCAAAGTAATACAGTAGAAATGTATTGTATATATGTTTATAGCATATATAAAATGAGAATATGAAAACAATAGCATAAAGGATGGAGGGAGAAATTAGAAATATAATACTTAAAGTTATTACTCTCTATTTAGAGTAGGATATTATTTGAATTTGGAACATTATAACTTAAAGGTGTATATTTTAAATTTTTATTTATTTATTTTTTATTGAAATATAGTGTATGTACAATATTACATTAGTTTCGGGTGTATTACATAGTGATTTGACATTTGCATACATTATGAAATGATCACCACAATAAGTCTAGTAACAATCTGTCCTCATACAAAGTTATTAAAATATTATTGACCATATACCGTATGCTGTATGTTACATCCCCGAGGCTTACTTATTTTATAACTGGAGGTATGTATGGCAGATGGTTTTTAAAGCAGCATTATTGTGGCAACCTATAACTGATATGTTTAAGATAGAATTTAAAGCTTTGTATCTTGACTATCTACTACGCAACAGATATGTTATGTATAGTGGCTTCAGTCTTCCCAACACAATTAGGTTGGTTGCATTTTGAAGATAACTGAGATGAGAATTATAGAGGTTATGTGGCTTCCATGGGGCCAACCTGCTAATAAGGGGTTGGTTGGATATAATAAGACGGATACTTCCCACCATACGAATCTACCTACCTCTCTGTGGTGTGTCCACACCCAGAATCCCATGGTGCCAATTGCTGTTAGTCCAAAGATCTCAATAATTTAGGGTAAAGGGGAACATTTCCTTGGACTGTGTTATCCTGAGGTTGATTATGTCTTCCTGTAAGTCTCAGTTTTAATAACTTCTACCATAAAGATCTTGGATTTGTTGATAATATTATCATATTTAAAAGGGCAAAGATTTGAACAGACAATTCACAAATGAATATACAAATGATTGATAAGCACATGAAAAGATGCCTGACATCATTAGTTATCAGGGAAAGGCAAACCAAAACCATAATAAGATAGATATCACCCATTAGAATGGCTAAATTAAAGAGTGACAATATCAAGTGATGGTGAAAAAGTGGAGCAAGTAGAATTCTCATACACTGAGGGTGTAAAGTGGTACAACAGAAAAGATTTTGGTCGTTTTAAAATAAAGTTAAGTCTGCATTTACTGTATGACTTATCAGTGTTACGCCTTCGTATTTATTCAAAATTCATGTGAACATGTCCATGCAAAATCTTGTACACTAATATTTGCAGCAACTTTATTGAAAATAACTCTAAACTGGAAACAAGCTGAAAGTCCATCTACCAGTAAATAAGTAAACTACTTGTGGGATGTTACATAATAAGAAAAATGAATAAATTACTGCTATGTGCATTAATATGGATAAATTCCAAAAAAATTATGCTGAGAGATAAAAGGCAGACATAAACGAGTACATAATATATACCTTTATATGAAATCTGGGATTGACAAATCAAATCTGTAGTGACTGAAGGCAAATAAGTGTTTTCCTGTGGCCAAGGAGTGGGGGATTTATTAAGATGGAACCCAAGGGGACTCTTTTCTTTTTTGGCTGTGTTGGGTCTTCGTTGCTGCGCGCAGGTTTTCTCTAGTTGCGGCGAGCAGGGGCTACTACTCTTCATTGCGGTGCCCGGGCTTCTTATTGCAGTGGCTTCTCTTCTTGCAGAGCACGGGCTCTAGGCACACAGGCTTCAGTAGTTATGGCACGCAGGTTCAGTAGTTGTGGCGCACGGGCTCTAGAGTGCAGGCTCAGTAGTTGTGGCGCACGGGCTTAGTTGCTCCGTGGCATGTGGGGATCTTCCCAGACCAGGGCTTGAACCCATGTCCCCTGCATTGGCAGGTGGATTCTTAACCACTCTGCCACCAGGGAAGTCCCCCAAGGGGACTCTTGAGGGTGATAGAAATGTTCTGTATCTTAGTGGGTAAACTGGTATATACATTTGTCAAAAGCCATCAAAATGTACAATTAAGGTGGGTGCATTTAATTGTATGTAAATTATAACCAATGAGGATGATTTTTAAAAAGACTTAAAATTATGTCTTCTGAAAGTCATGGTTAGGGGTTCTGGGGAGACGGTTGGTGGTGCGGCACAGTCAGCTTCCCGGAATTAGGAGAAAAACGCCCCAGCTGCCAAAGACAATTCAGAACCACCGACAGCACCTCAGTATTAAACGTTAAAATGCAGGGAAAGCAGTTAGCACAGAGCCTGGCAACAGAGCAAGCACTCAGTAAAAGGCAGGTCAAACCACAACTACTGAGCCCACGTGCCACAACTACTGAGTCTGCGCTCTAGAGCCCATGAGCCACAACTACTGAGCCCATGTGCCGCAACTACTGAAGCCTGCGTACCTAGAGCCCGTGCTCCACAACAAGAGAAGCCACTACAATGAGAAGCCCGCGCACTGCAACGAAGAGTAGCCCCCGCTCTCCGCAGCTAGAGAAAGCCCGCGTGCAGCAACGAGGACCCAACACAGCCAAAAATAAATAAATAAAAATAAGTAAATTAAGATAAAAAAAGCAGCTGAAAACCCCCTTTAATGAATGCCTACTATATGCCAGTTATCACGTAAGACCTTATTTATATGCATTATTTCATTATATTCTCACCAGCCACTGTTACTACTTTCACTCTGCAGTTGAGAAGTCAAACGTTTTCCTCAGTACAATTTTTTTTAAAAAAGGAAAGTAGAGAACAATGAAACACACACACACACACACACGCACGCACGCACGCACGCACGCACACACACATGTTAAACTTCAAAATGTTGGTCTGAGGCCGTGAAATGGGAAAGGGAATTTTTGCCTCTCTGGTGTAATTGTGTTCTGCTTCCAGGATGTCTGGAGTTAGAGTCGCCGTCAGGCAAGCAGGTGTGCCTGCACTGTGTACAGGAACTTCAGGTACATTTTCCCAAGCCTCTGGCAGATTGTTTTTTACATACAAAATCACTTGTCAGGCAGACTTTTTTTCCCCTTAGTTCTCATAAGATAGAAACAACAGTGTTACATAACAGGCATCAGCAGTGTTGGTTTTGCAGAGCATCTGACCAAGATTGGGGGGTGGACAGCAGCAAGGGAGCATGCAAGTGGTAGCTTAGAGAGCCTTGAAAGCTAAGGTTCTGGGCAGAATGCTGGTGAGAGAATGGGGCAGAGATAAACTCTTCTCATCGGAGATTGGGCAAAGAATCAGGCCGGGAGCTCAAACCCCGGGGTCTCTGCTGGCCAGCGTCTCCTCTCATCCGCACTGTTATCCCCATGGTTCCATGCCCTGTATCTTGCCTGGACTCCAGAAGTAACCTCCTAACTGGTCTTTTCACTTCCAGCCTTTCTCTATCTTGACCCTAGATCTTTGTAGGCACGTATGTCTGTTTTTTTCACTGACTTCTCTCAAATGTCTTAAACATTCCCCCAAACTGAACTTCCTCATATAGTAGAGTCCTTCATAAACATCAATGGTCGTTCAAAATCTGGGCCCTGACTACATCGCCGGTCTCTTTCTTTGCTCCTGTGGCCCCTCGATCCTCATCCTAATGAACTATATGCAGGTTCCTCCACGTATCCTGCAATGCTGTATTTTGCCTGCATGGTTCCGTCTGCCTGAATGCCCTTTCCTGCCTCAGCTATCTCTCTAACTTCCAAATATCCTCCAATTAAGAACTCAGGTGTCAGCCTCTTTCAGTCTTCCTCCTCGTTCTACCCCCGTTATACTTGCAGTTGGATCAGAGACCCCTTCTTTGTGCTCCCACACTATCCTTATTTCAACTCCTTATTAAAACTTCCACATTGTAATACACTAGTCTGTTTAATCATTTGTAATTTGCCTTCTCTTCTTCATCTCTGCCCTTTCTTCCATTTCCTTTAGAGCACCTAGGATAACATATTGTGTTCTACAAGGTCTTGTGCAAGGAAGCCCCTGCCATCACTCTAGCCTTATCTTGTAGTCCTCTCGCTCTAGTTCACTCTGTGCCAGCTACCCCTGGCTTTTTTCATGTCTTCCAATGTGCCACATATTCCTTTTTGCCACAGGACCTTTGCACATGCTCTTCCAACTGACTGTCATGCTTTCATCCTTCTCCATATTGCCCATCTCATAGTTCATTTCAGTGCATCCTTGCATTGAAATGAATTCAGCTCAGTCATTTTTCTTGGGACACCCTCTCTGAGCTTTACTATCACCCTGCATGTTTCTTTAAACATATGTACTAACAGTGACATTGAATATTTGCAAAGGTGATCATTTGTTAATTCTCTCTCCAACTAGACTATAAGCTTCACAGAGTCAGAGACCACCTGTCATGTCAACTCGACCCACCACTGAATTACTAGTGTCTGGCATAGAGTAGAGGGCCAATAAATATTTGTTTAATCACTCAGCGGCTGCCCCTACCTCATTCCCTCATTTAATACTAAACAATTCATAATATTCATCCTAACATTACACGTTTCAGTTCACAAATGACATAGGATGTCCTGTATGTTTCTACTTGAACTTTCCGTGATTGAAAGGCCAGGGATATTATCCCATTTTTTCAGGGGAGTAACTTGAAGGCTCAGAGAGGCCAAGTGACTTGCCCAGGGTCATAAGGCTATTCGAGAGCCTCTGTCTCCAGCTCTTTCCATGCGTCTACCTCCAGCTTCCATATATGGAAAAAGACATGCCTGGCCAATGTGTCAATGCCATGAGTTTGTTTATTTCTATACCTCTTAGAGGACACTGTGAGATTAAGGAGGGTGGCATATTCAGAGCCCAGAGAAAGCTACAGCATAATCCAGGCCCTTATTACATTACCCTTTGGAAGATGAATAGGAGCTGCCAGGCATTTGCCTAAGTCAGTAGGCAGAGTGGCATTAACTAGCGCGAGGTTTATTTTTCCTCCCCAGATGAGGAGCAGTTGGCGTACAGGGAATGCACAAACCCCACACACCTGTTCTTCGGCGATGACCACACGAACAAGAGCTCCATAAAGAAGGACGATTGGAAAGAACGTGGGGGCTCTGGAGCCACACAGACCTGGTTTCAGATCCCGGTCCTGATAGCTTCCAGCTGTGTGACCTGGACCTCAGTTTCCTTATCTGAAAAGTGGGGATGAGAAGCCATTCCTCATCATTCCTTAATTTCCTTTCTATTTTGAGTCCTGTCAATTCTACCTCCCTAACGTGTCCTGACTCTCTGCTTCTCGGCACCATCTTGGCCCCAGTCATCTCTCTGCTGGTGGACTGCCATCGCCTCCTACCTGGTTTCCCGATTCCACCCGGGCTCCTTTTGCCGTCCGTTTGCCACACAGCAGTCATAATTGTCCTTCAGAACCCAATCAGATCGTCAAACCACCTACCTGCACCACCCTCACTGTGCTTGATCTGATCTCTGCCTCTTTGCCTTGCTCATCTGCCTCTGCCTTTATGGCTCAGTTCCAGTCACGCTGGCCTCCTTTCTATTCCTCAAACATGTGACACTTGTCCCCACCCCAGGCCTTTGCACTGGTTGTTACCCCGCTGTCTGGTGTGCTATTCTCTCTAATGTTTGCATGACCGTCTTCTTGTCATTCCAATTTCAGCTCAAATGCCATTTCTGCAAGGGGTCTCCTCTTCTGAAAAGCTTCCTGCCCTGCTAGTCTCTTTCTTTTGCATATCCCTATTAAAATTTTTTTAATAGCGTTGATCACCTTCCAGATGATCTCATTCATTTGCATGTTTTCATGTTTATGGCCTGACTCCTTCATTAGAATACCAACTTCAAGAGAGAGAACTCTGCCCTATTTTTTCCCCTGGTTGATCACCAGTGCCTTATGTAGTGTCTGATGTATAAAACATCCCAATAGAATTTTTGAATTAAAACTATTGAAGAGTCACTCAGTAAAGAAAAGCTTCTTTTCCTTCTTCCTATCACCCTAAGGTCTGAGGACTCTTAGGTAGATTTTTGGTGCAAGTGAATAATAAACATACGATTTTTAAAGACTCATAAGTAAACGTTGTCTTAAGGTTCCCTACTGAGCTTTTTTCTTTAGAGCAAGTCTTTTTTCTCTAGAGCAAACCTGACTTTTCTGGCACTTGGAGTGGGGAACAAGTGTTGGTGCCAGTGACCCCCGACCTTCAGAGGTGAGTAACAGGGGTTCTGTTGCAGATACAAAGCCCTTCATCTACCCATCCATCCATACACCCATCCATACACCCATTCATCTGTCCATCCATCCATCCACCCACCCATCATCCAACAAATACTGTGTTACTGAGGGCAGACTCTATGCACGTACTGGGCTAGGTGCCCAGGATGCAGCTTTGAGCAAACACACTCTTCCCAACAGCTCACAGCTAGGTGTGCTGTCTTGTTGGTGGTACTTTATCCGAGCTGCGTAGCTGTCCACAGGAGCAGTGCAGGGCCCCGCAAAGAAGTTCCCTTTCCTCACCATTTCCTCCCTGGGCAAATGGAGCCTGCTTATTTGGCCAGCCTGTTCTGTTTACCTCGCTCTGTCCCACACCTGATCTCCCTTTGTGCCTTGCACTCCAGTTCTCCATCATGGCTGAGCCAGATTTAAGACCCTGGGCTCTTGGCCTATCCCTGGCTTTCTGCTCTGCCCCTCCCCCATCCACTGTCACACCCTGTCCTCTCTTTGGCTGTTGTGTTCCCTGTCAGAACCAGCATGGCTTCTGTGGTGCATGCTCTACCCTCCCAGCTTGGGCTTGCGAGCAAGGGGCTTTATGCAGCTCTGCTCTGATTTATTTTGTGCTTTGAAATCTCAATGTAGGATTTGTTTTAAGGAAGGCTCTGAGCAAGTTTCAAAATCATTGATCAGATCGAATGAATGCAGAACCCGGTTTCTCCTCATTTTGGCAAAACGTCAATGCAGTACCCAGACGAGCAGTCCTCAACTTTTAGAGTGCACGACTCTGGTTGAGGAAGCTTGATAACATACCAATTGCTGGGCTTCACCTCCACAGATTGCAGTTCAGTATGTGTTCGGTGGGACTCAGGAATCTGCAATTTGAACAAACTCCCCGGGAGTTCTGATGTAGGTCCCGGGGTAATATCAAGAATATTTACATGACATCAGCACGAGCCAATCAACAAGATGCTGGAGCGCTTTCTCATGCCTGGCTTGAGCTTTCGGTTTCTGGATTGGGAGAAGGTCTAGGGGACTTTGAGAGAAGGATTGTGGTATCTGGATAATCAGGTGGATATTTAGGGTTCTTGGGGCAGTGGCTATTACCCATAAGTATGGAAGCATTTCTGTATTTTAATAACGAGTATGACTACTGAGCTCTTCCATGATATGCCGAGTGGAAGGCTTACAGAACACAGATTGAACACAGGCCTTAGAGAAAACCGGAAGTCTCGGCTAGTTGTCACACCCACCTCACCCTGTAACCGTGTTCATATTGACTAGCATCTAGAAGGGGCTCTTGCTACTTGGCAAAGTTCTAATACTGTGCTTGTGATTGCTTTCTGCGCATTGACAGAATCTATTCCTTTGGGGGCTGGTATTAGGATTAATGAAATGGCAGATTTGCTTTGACTGTAATTAATGGGAAATACAATGGCAATTAATAGGACAACATATAGCTGAGCCAAACTCCCCAAGCATAGACACTCTGCAAACATCTGACCAGGCGCTGTGATGAATGCCTTAGTTGTTCTCATCAAAGTCTTCCCAAGACAAGATCATTTGACTTCCACTGAGTTGGATGCTCAGTTTTTTGAGGAAGGGGATCGAGAACCACCCGCTTTGGGCAGTTCTCTGTCCCTGTAGTGTCTAGAATGCTTGTGGGTCCTGAAACAGGGTTTTATGTTTCAAAAAAAAAAAAAGCAGAGGGAAGTGACTGCCCTATTTAGGGTAAATTCCCTGTTCCCTACTCTCTAGTTACATCATCTTGTTTTATTTCCTTTATAGCTCTTATCATGGTCTAATGTGATCTTTTTTTTTTAATTGTATGTATGTATGTATGTATTTTGGCTGTGCCCGGCCTTAGTTGCGGCACACGGGATCTTCGTGGCGGCACGCGGGATCCTTTAGCTGCGGCATGTGGGATCTTTTAATTGTGGGATGCGGACTTCATAGCTGCGGCATGTGGACTTCTTAGTTGCGGCATGCGTGCGTGATCTGGTTCCCCGACCAGGGATTGAACCCAGGCCCCCTGCATTGGGAGTGCGGGGTCCTACCCACTGGACCGCCAGGGAAGTCCCTGGTCTAACGTGATCTTATTTGCTTACTTATTTGCAGTCTGTCTCTTCCCACTAAAGTTGCATAAGAGCAGTGCCCTTCTCCTTGTTCACCACTGTAATCACTAATGCCTAGAAGCATCCCTGGCACATAGTTGATGTTCAAAGAATATTTATGGAATAAACTAACTCAAGGGGTATATTGGTTAAGGTAATACTAACTTCCAGAACAGACGAACCCCAGGATCTCGGGGCTTAATAAAACAGAAATTTAGTTTGTATTCAAATAAAGTCCAGTTATGTGTTCCTGGACAGCAGTTGGGGACTGGAGGTTGGGATGGGATGCTCTACTCCATGCAGTCACTCAAGGACCCAGGATGATGGAGGAAGTTCCAGCGTCATCATATGGCTTTCATTGTTGGCCTGGGCATCATTATCTAGACATTAGGGGGTGGAGGGTGATGTAGGCAAAGGAATGGAAGATGCCTTGGGAGGATTTACTGGGTCTGACCCAGAAGTGAGTCCACCAGTTGCATCCATAGTCTGTTGGCCAGAACTCAGTCACATGGCCACGCCCAATTGCAAGGGAGCCTGGGAGATGCTGTCTAGCTATGCACCCAGGAGGAAAGAGAAATGGCCTTGGTAAACAGCTACCCACTCCTTACCATGGGGACTTTTGTGGTTGCTCTATGACTCCTGTACTGGACTTTAAGATGTGTCTGTTTCTCTGAGCCCCCAAAGTTGACATCTCTCTTTTTGCAGCAGGAAGTTCAAACTCCTTAGCCTTCCACAGGCTGAACTCACTGTCCCAACAGCCTCACGTCCCTCCTTGAACAGGTGCCCCATGGTCCAGGGCCATGCATATTACAGTTCAGGGCTTCTGCTGTTCTCTCTGCTAAGAATGCCTTATTAGCTTAGGCTTATTGAAATTTCACTGATTGATTCTCCAAGGCCCAGCCTCAAATCTCTCTTCTTCAGGAAGCGCCCTTGGCATCCCTCTCAGTGGAACCCATCTCTGTCCCGCTGCGATCCAGCAGCACATAGCTTGCGTCTCTGCTTCACTTCATTGTGCCTTCACGCCCCCATCCTTACGTGTTTACCTAGTGTGTCTCCTCCTAGAATAGAAAATACTTTACTCTTTTTGTATCATGCTCCAGAACTTAGTCTGGCCAAAAAAATAGGTGTTGATGGTCCCCAAGCTAGTAGAAAGGGCCCTATTTAAATTTTGCTTGGAAAATGACCCACAGGGATTTTGCAGACTCAACCTGTGATCTGTTTCATGAGGTGGACTCTGAAAACCCTGTCGAAGGCAGGGGTCCTAGAGGAAGCCTAATTTAGTTCCTGATGTGTGACAAGCGACAGTCAAATCCACGTGGCACTGTGGATATCTGGGCAGCAGGAAGAACTTGGATCCAGAAAGACACGGGTTGGAATCCCAGCCCTGCTGTCTACTGGCTGTCTGACCTTGGGCACATTACTGAACCTCTATGAACCTTGGTTAAAATGATGACTTTAACACAACATATGTTTACTGAGTGTCTTTTAAGTGCCAGCACTGACGTAGGTGCTGGCTGTGTGGGAGTGAATGGAAAAGATATAGACCTCAGGGACTAGGGGTATTGGACCAATGACTTCAATATAAGGTCTGTGGTTTCAGTGCAAGGAGAAGACTAAAAGGGAAGGTGTCCCGAGGAAGCTATGGGGCTGAGACCTGAAAGTAAGCAAGATGAGGCAGAGGAAGGGGTTACAGGAGGATTCCAGGTGGAGGCAACAGTATGTTTATATGAAGGTCCGGAGGTGAGCGGGGTCCTCGTTATGATGTTGGGAGGATTAAATGAAGCTCTGCAGTTATCCAGCGTGTGATGAATGACCCACTGGTGTTTCTCAGGCTGATTCTATGGTGGTAGCCCCATGATCACTTAAAACCTTTTAAAAATATCATTCTCTCCACTTTTGGCATGTTTAATTTTTTTCCACCATAAAGAGTCAAATAAAAATGAATATTTACATTGATACTTACAGTCTCTATTTAAAAAGCCGTGTGAGTATTCCACGGGGCACACCAGTTGGTAGTTAAGCACATAGATTCTACCTGTTTGAATCCCTGCTCTGCAGTTTCTAACTCTGTGACCTCATGCTAGTTCCTTGTGCCTCAGTTTCCTGATCTGTAAGATGGAGATAATAATAGTACCTACCTCAGGGTTGTGATTGAGATTCCACATGTTCGTTATTATTAGTGGGAGGAATGTAAAGTCTTACAAATGTACTTAAGTCAAAATTGTGAGTCAATATACAAAGAAGTTTATAATAGTGAACTTGGATTGGCTACTTGGTAGGTGCTGTTCTAAGTACCTTACATGTCATCTCATTGAATGCTCACTGTGAAAGTGGGTGATTAACCCATTTTACAGGTGCAGCCAGATAAGTAGTTTGCCCAGGGACAGGGTTAATGGCAGAGCAAGGATTTCAATGCATTCTGCCTGCAGTTCCTCTACCACTCACCATTACACCATACTGTCTCAGCTTAAATAATATAGATGGTCCATGGATATGACATGACTAATGAAAGTCTGTTCGCTTATTTGTTCACTCAACAAATATTTATTGAGTGTCTACTATGTGCCGGGCTCCATTGAAAATGCTGGGGTGACAGTGGTGAGCAGTAATTGTCCTGCAGGGCTTCCGTCTACAGGTGATAAATCAGTAAACAAAGACGCAAGCTAGGTAATTTTAGACCCAGATAAGTCCTGTGAAGAAAATAAAGCCGGATAATAGGATAGAGTGATTGGGGAACTTTTGTGTGGATGCGCCCCCGGAAGAGGCCACGAGGTGCCTGGAAAGGAAGGGTCTGGTCATTTCCCCAGCTGCGGCTTGTCTTCCCTGATAAGCCAGCCATGTCACTGTTATGAATTCAATCCGAATTTCAAGACCATCAGGCCTATTAAGTCAGACCTTCTGACAAGTGTGCAGAGCACAGATTTAGTCTCTGTCAATGTTTGTTTAAATTTGTAACTCTCTCACAGTGGAATTGAGCAAGCTCCAAATAACCATCAAAACCCATTAATTTTCTCCAAGTGCAATAGCATATTAATCAGACAGCAGCAAGAAGCTGTGGTCTAGAGGTGATGCTGATGCAAGACAGATATCTGCTCCCCCCTCCCCTTTCCTGGGAAGAGGCAAGTTTTCCCCTGTGCCTGTGTATTGTACAGAGCCTTGCTGCATGCAAGGTGAATGGAGAATCACAGTGTGTTTGAGCAATAGAAGGGACCCTTTTTGAGGGAGGCTGTATTTTCTGAACCTAGATTCAGATCCTACTGGGCTGGCAAAGGATTTTTTACAACATTTTTATTGAAATGTAGTTGATTTACAATGTTGTGTTAGTTTCAGTTATACTGCAGAGTGATTCAGATATATATATATATTTTTAAGATTCTTTTCCATTATAGGTTATTACAGGGTTATGAGTATAGTCCCCTGTGCTACACAGTAGGTCCTTGTTGGTTTGACCAGTGATTTTTGAGCTGCTTCTAAGTGTGAGAGGCATTCTGGGTATGGGATCCAGACTCCCAGAGAGTAGAGTTTCCAGATGGTTTGAGGGCTATGTGACACACAGCATTTCTTGGGCCTGCAATGGGGGGGGGGGAGCCAGGATGGATTCTTGCTATGATTTCATATCATCAATCCTCTTTCCTCATCTTCCAGAAAAGAGCTCAGAGAAGGTGGGAATAACCTATAATCACACAGTAAGTTATTGAGAGAACCAATATTCCCTATGAAGCAGCCAGGGCACACTTCATAAAAGGGAATTTAACTGAGCCTCCTCCTGCCTAAAGCCCTCCATGGCTCCCCATTGCTCTAACAAGGAAAGTTAAACTTTCCATAGCCTACAACACCCTGTATGATCTGGCTCTGGTCTGTTTTGACTTCTTTTCACTTCCCCCTTCCTCCACACTTATAAATCCAGCCATCACGAACTTCTTTCAGTTCCTTAGACATTTCAGTCTTTCTTCTACCTTTAAGTCTTTGATAGCACCATTTCCTCTGCCTAAAACACACACCTCTACATCACCTGGCTAATTGCCACTCCTCCTTCATGCTCCAGTTACAACATCATTTCTTCCAAGATATCTCCCTGGAACCTCTAGGGTAGATTAGCCTCTCTTGCTCTGGGTTCCCATTATACCCTGTACATTCTATACCCATAGAATCCTCACATACTACTGTGTCCAGAAAAAAAACCCCAAACCAGTATTAATGCTGAAGATGATGGCGAGTGCACGTTCTCTCTCCAGTGGGTCTGGCTGGGTATTTTCTCCAAAGATAAACCGAGGAGGGCTACAAGCTTAATCCACGAGGATCCCCCCAACTCCCATCTCTTCATGCTTGCCTTGATTTAATGTCTGTGGGGCCAGTGTTTCGAGATGTACTCTGGCACTTTCCTGAGAGTTTTCTTCAGTCCTTCTCTGCCCCTTCTGTCCATAGTGGGAAGAAGGGAGCCAGCTCATTCCCTGCCACGGGCCAGCAAGCTGCCTGTGCCTCCATCAACCAGACCGTCAGTCCAGGGCACCTTATCCATTGTGGGCAAAATCAGAGAAACTTCTTGGAGCCTGTGGGACCAGGGCCAGAGCCTCCAGCTGTGGCTTCCAACGTTGGGACTTATCCACCTCCAATTTGTGGCAGATATGCAGCTTTTATTTTCAAGAAACTTGCTTAGAGAGAAGGTTCTCTCTCTTGCAACAGAGAGAACTTTGCAGTCTGTCCGCTTGCCCAGGGCATGGGAATTAGCTTTGTGATAGTGGCTTTCTGGAGGGCGCCTGGATGTTTACTGTATAATGGTTCTGCCCTTCAGAAAAAGGGTAAAATGCAGAAGATCCCCAATAGGGAGATCTAGAAAAAGTGACAAGAAATAAACATATATTGAGTACCTCCTTAGTGCCAGGATCTGTGCTAGATACCTTATCCCCTGTATCTCTCCTGAGGCTCACACAACCCTATGGGTTTAATACTACTACTAATGTTTAATAATAAAATAGCTAAAATGCACTGAGAAGTTACCATGTCCCAGACCTTATGTCGAGCATTTAAAATGCATCCTCATTGGACCATCACCACCTCTCTGGAAGGTGGAAGTTATTAATGTTCCTTTGTGTAGAGGGACCCAGGAACTCAGAGAAGCTGAGAAACCTGCATGGGTTCACACCATCTGGAAGTGGGATTCCAATTCTGTCCAGCAGATGCCAAGACTCATGTTATTTTCAGTGTCCAGCATCCGTGCTGAGTGGTTAGCTGAGCTTATCACCAAAACTTGCAAGGCTCTCTGAAGGATATCATCCTAGGCACCAGCCCCCCACACCAAGAATTTCTTGAGATGGATTCGGAAGGCTCAGCTTTGAGGTAGCACGTCTCTACCATCTGCATGCAAAATCACTCATTTTTTATTTGTTTTCCCCACACAAATGCTCTTGTTTTGATAAATGGCATCTCTCAAACAAAGTGGGGTGATGAAGTAACAAGCGATTTCTTTGATTTTTTTTTTCATTTGGCATAACTCAAAATCAGAAGGGATCATCAGAACTTCTGATCAGCATGATAAGGAGGGCAAGCATTTACGTAACCCAAAGCAAATCCAGGAGTCTCTAGAGTGCAATTTCTAATAAGCTTTTTGAGCCATTGAAAATGGCTTATGGACTTAAGAGCATCTTTTAAAAGAGCTTTATGGGTCTAGGAGTCTAGAAAGGAAGCTCTGTTGTAAGGTGAGCTGTGGACTTTAAAGAGACCTCCACAATGGATGGAGGTCACGAGATTTAATTGGTCAAATACGTGTGGATTTCACTGAGTAGAACAGTCAGACATGAATTAATTATTCAATTAAATACATTCACTCATTCATTTAATATTTTATTTCTCCTATTATTTATTGACTGATTCTCTTATTCAATTCATTAAACCCTTCAGGTCATTCAACAAACGTTTCTGGTCTATGTGTGAGGTGCTGGAATCTTCAAAAGGAAAAGTAACCTTAAAAGAAGTCTACCTTTTGTGCCAGGCTCAGCAGAAACTATCCAGGAATTATTGACAAATCTAAAGCTTTGAGCAGTCATTCTAATTCCTGGTTAGGAGTGTGTGTGTGTGTGTGTGTGTGTGTGTGTGTGTGTGTGTGTAGTTTGCAGGCTTACTTGGTACTCTGCCAGGTACAAGTCTAAGAGTCATGGAAATGTTTCACAGCTTAGGAGAAGAAAACAGCGGTCCTTAGGATCAGAGGTCCCAGACTGCTCTGGGTTGGGAGTT
The DNA here is from genome assembly GCF_003676395.1 of Aethalodelphis obliquidens. Lineage (NCBI taxonomy): Eukaryota > Metazoa > Chordata > Mammalia > Artiodactyla > Delphinidae > Aethalodelphis > Aethalodelphis obliquidens. The sequence goes on along the minus strand of NW_020837962.1, from coordinate 2,771,585 downwards.
AGCATCCCTGGGCTCTGAGATGGGTCTGCTCCTTAGCAGTTGTGTTGTTTCTGGTGAGCTGAAGAACATCTTAGGTCTTATTTTCTCCATCTGTAGAATAAGCAGGTTGACCAGATGACCTAGGACTACTCAGCGTGCGTCAGCTCACAGTAGGTAATCACTTTCTTTGCTTCTCTTGTTCCAGGTTTGAAATGAGGATTCATCGAGAAATGAGCCAGTTTGGCTTTGCTCTTTACACTCTGGGGAGGAAAGTGTGTCCTTTCTGTTTTTTTCCCCCAGCTGGATCGTCAGTAGTGGCGAGCGAGCAGGAGATAGTAGAACTAGTTGCATGTGTTGTAACTAGAACAAGAGCAGCTCTTGACAGCACAAATTTCTTCTGTATCCAGATCTTAAATCTTCCCTGTCAAGAGGGGAAAATTAGACAAAAGAAAAATTCTGAAAGGATAATGAGTCCTCTTTTCCTCCTGCTGCTTTCCTTTTGGGGTAGTGCAGTCAAAATGTCCTTGCTTTCCAGCTCCTACCCCCAACTCAGCTGACGCTGCCAATGATTCTCACCTTGTGAAATGCTCAGATAGGATAGGCAATGGCGTGGGGGTCAGATCTGTCCTCTCTGTGGCTGGGTACAGCATCTGTATCCCCACGCATGATATTTTTCTTGACATTTATTTTCTCATTTGTCCCTACATGTCTCTGCAGGGATAGAGGTTAGCATCTTCTTCTCAAAAGGAGAAATAACTTCTAGGTATTAACCCCAAGGAAATCAGCTTGGAGGTGTCAAGGTAAATGTCCAACAAAGGGGATGTTAGATAAACAAAATATTAGGACACCGAATCATGATGATGCAGAGTAATTGTTGACATGGAAACATGTCTGTGATGTCGTGGGAAGTTTTTAAAAAGCATGGTTACAAAATTGTATGAATAATATGATCCGACTTGTGAAATGGATAGAGATATGGATATAGATATACCGATATATAACAAAATGTTAAATTTAATCTTTGGATGGAGATATTATATTTATTTATTTATTTTTGGCTGTGTTGGGTCTTCGTTGCTGCGCGGGCTTTCTCTAGTTGCTGCAAGCTGGCACGTCTTCATTGCGGTGCGCGGGCTTCTCATTGCGGTGGCTTCCCTGTTGCGGAGCACGGGCTCTAGGCACGCGGGCTTCAGTAGTTGTGGCACACGGGCTCAGGAGTTGTGGCTTGCAGGCTCTAGAGTGCAGCCTCAGGAGTTGTGGTGCACGGGCTTAGTTGCTCCACGGCATGTGGGATTTTCCCAGACCAGGGCTCGAACCCGTGTCCCCTGCATTCGCGGGTGGATTCTTAACCACTGTGCCACCACGGAAGTCCCGGGTGGAGATATTATAGATACATTTTATTTTCTAATACTTGTTCATAGTTTTATAATTTTCTATAGTAAATGTCTATTACATTTATAATAAAAATACAGTAAATATTATCATAGAACCTAAATGGAATAACTAGAGCACGTGGATGTAGTCTGTCTTTCTTTAGTCCCTTATCAAATTAGTAACAGATTAGGGTTAATTCTTTCTGCTTGCATGCTCAAGTTCTTTTCATGTGACATCCTGTCTCCTAAAGATTCATCAAGGAGGATCCACCAGGAAAATCCCAAATATTTTGCCAAGTCTCTCTCCTGAGTGAATCCTTACGTGTAGAAGCAGTGTAATTTACTATTCTCTGGAGTTCTGCTTCACCACTCCTTAGCTGTGTGACTTGGGTATCAGTCTTGGCATCTGAAAAATGGGGTTAATAATGATTCCTATCTCAGAGGGTGTTTGTGATGACTCAACGAGATGATGTTTCTAAACAATGCTTAACAAAGAGTATGTATTGAATATTCTGTATTAGCTACTGCTGGGTGCTTAACACACTCCAGTTTGGGATTCAGAAAATATGCTCACTCTCTGTGCCATCAGTTCTTACTACCTACCTTCTTATCTGCCTGCGATTTTCCCCCTTCTTCCCTTTCTCCTCCTTCCTTCCTCCTCCCCCGCTTCTTCTTCCCCTTCCCCTTCCCCTCCTTCTCCTTCCTCTTCCCCTCCCCTCTCCTCCCCTCCCCTCCCCTCCCCCTCCTCCCCTCCCCCTCCTCCTCTCCCCTCCCCTCCCCTCTCTCCTCCCCTCCCCTCCCCCTCCCCCTTCTTCTCTTTCTCCTCCCCTTCCTCCTCCTCCTCCTCCTCAAGGGAACATGGTTTAAACAAACAAGTGAACAAAAAAAGAGAATCTTTGAAGCTAGTCCATATTTACAGAGGGAGGACCACTTTACATTACAGCCCACTTTGTCCTCAGTTATCCCCCCTACAGTTTTTGTTTTTAAAGCATTTTTAGACTTTTAATACTTCTCATTGCAAGCCTTAAGTCTTGGAGGAAGGACGACGAATCAAATCTCAATTACCCACAGATACTAGAAACCCCTAGTCATTAAAAATAATAATAAGGGGCTTCCCTGGTGGCGCAGTGGTTGAGAGTCTGCCTGCCGATGAAGGGGACGCGGGTTCGTGCCCCGGTCCGGGAAGATCCCACATGCCGCGGAGCGGCTAGGCCCGTGAGCCATGGACGCTGAGCCTGCGTGTCCGGAGCCTGTGCTCTGCAACAGGAGAGGCCACAACAGTGAGAGGCCCTCGTACCGCAAAAAAAAAAAAAAAAAAAATAATAATAATAATAATAAGGATAAACCAATAAAAGGAAAGAAGGAACAAACAATATTGTATAAAACTCCAAATTAGAACCCAGTCTCCTAAAGGCTTGATGCCCCCAGTGACGATTTAGAGATTTTTCTCCCTTTCTAAGTATACTTCTGGGATGTGGAAATGAAATAGTTTTTCTGTAATAACTCTTGGTGAATGTGTCACCCCAAATATTTGGCTCTAAGTATGGTTAAAGATTATGTGTGAGGGAGGGAAGAAGTAAGGCCAAGGAGATCTTTTGTTGGGCTTTGTCTTCTGAGAGCTCTGCAAACAGTCATTATTAGGAGAGATTCCTCCCTTGCTCTATCCTGGTTGCTGAGGAATGAATCAACCACATCTCTTAAATACCTAAGGCTGCCTATTGCACTGAAATAATCGTCTTGAACCCAATCTATGGCAAAAATACAACTGACTGACAGACACTGTCTACAAACCCTATTCAGATGAGTCCACCCAAGTAAGAAATCCATATGGCTTCAAACTGCAGGAGAGTCGTTTTTGTTTTCCTGGATTAAGTTAAATTTCTTTAACCATATGTTGTTCTTTTCCAGTGGCAGCCAAACTTCAAACACACTAATGGAAAAACAGATTAAAAAAACCCAGATGCTACCTGGGCTGAGTCTTGTGCTAGTAAGCATGTATTTGGTCTGCCCTGCAACCCTCAATGGGGGCATGGTTATTCTCATTTAAGATTGGAGAAACTGAGGCTCAGAGGATTTAAATGAGTTGCTCAAGTTGATACAGCTGTTAGGAATCGAGAAATCCTTTACGATTCCCTTCTCTATCTTCTCCCCGCATCCAATCCTTCATCAGTCCAGGGCTGGTATCTCACCTCCACGATAACATTTCCAGCCAATCACTTCCTTTCATCTCCTCTGCTTCCAACCTGGTCCGAGTCTGCATCACTTGTCCCTTGAGCTACAACCAGAGTCTCTTTGCTGCCATTCTAGTCCCTCACAATCCATTCTCCATTTAGCAGCCCAAGTGTTCATTTTAAAAAGGACATTGATTATACCACTCCATTATGGTACTCTCCTGAGGTTGCTCATTCACCTGGATTGATCTCTGAACCCCTCAGCATCACCTCTCTCTCTGACCTCACCTTGCTGCCTCCCCACCCCCCTTGAGCTCAGCCTCCCTCATCTTTCCTCATAGATCTTAAACCCACCAAGCTCCTTCCTACCTCAGGGACTGATGTTTGCACTAGCTCTCCTTTCTGCCTGGAATGCTCTGCCTCCAGGTACCGGACATGGCTTCTTGGTCCAGGTCTCAAGTCAAATGCCACCTCCCCAAGAGGTCCTCCATGACAATCCCAGCCACAGAGATGTCTGGCCTTGTTACCCCTAATCACTCCCTTTTACATCACCTACTTGATCTTCTTTAAAGCCCCTATCAGTCCCTGAAATTATTTTGTTTCCATAGATGTTTGCTTAATTTGATATCTTCCTTATGAGACTATAACTTCCACGGGGACAGAAACTGTAGCTGCATGTTCCTTGCCCATAGAACCATGCCTGGCACTCAGTTCAACAGACATTTGATGACTGAATAAATGATTCCATTCTTGGGTTTCGAAAACATGGTCCCTGTAAATGCCATCACCTCTTAAAACCCTTTATTCTCACCTGCTTTTATATATTTTAATTTTATAGGGGCTTAGGGATGTTGGAAGCCTGCCATTAAACAAGGCACCCCCCATACCCAATAATGTTACTCAGCTCAAAATTTGCTCCGGAGCCTGACTCGCGAGGATTTCCCTGATTGCATTGCATTGATGAGGACCACCTAAGAAACACCTGCATGGAGCCCACTGCGGGCTCAGCGCTTGGTGCTCACTGGCCCTCAGTGAATGTTCCTCCCTTACTCTTCCACCTTTTTGTGTAACACTGAAGCCTCCCAAACAGCAAATGTTGACTGTTCTATTTTAAACTCCCCGATATTTCTGGGAACAAAGGAGCCTTGTAAGTCATTTGACTGCACACACAACCATGGAAATTCTTATTGGCGAATCAAGGAGAATGCCTTTAACTTTCCGTCATAACCTCCTTTTAAAAACAGCTGAAAAATTTGACTTAGTTTTCAGGGCAGCAGTAGGATTTTGCTAAGGGGGTTTGTGAAACTCCTCTGGAGATGGTTGTTAAAAAGGCAAATAACGCATTTCCTGGTATGGGGGAGGGTTTAGACTTGCCTCGAGGCAGATGCTTGGATTAGAGAGAAATCTTCAACCTGAGCTGCCTCTCTCTGGCCTCTGCCTTCACCTCCAGCCCCATCTTGACCTATGTTCCCCTCACTCTGCCTTCCAGTCCTGCACACCTCCTTTCAGCACTTGGGAAGTTTCATGTTCCCTCCTGCTTCAGGACCTTTGCACATGCTGCTCCTTCTGTCTGGTTCACTATTCTCTCTAGTCTAACCTGAGTTAGCTTTTTACCTGTTCATTCAAATAGCTCTTCCTTAGGGCAACGTTCCCTGACATCTCCAAATCAAATCCCTTTACCCTCTACTCTCAAAGTGTCTCTGATTACAGATGCAAGTTCACATTGATGTGTATTATCGTTAAATTAGTAGTCCTCCTCCCAATTTGGCCATCTGCATCATTATCATAGCTCACACTTTTAGAATTCCTTCTCTGTGCCTGGCACTGTTCTAAGCATTTGCACTCATATTAGTTTATGTAATCCACACGATGACCTCATGAGGTGGGCACTATGATTTGTGCCCATTTTACAGATGAGAACTCTGAGCCACATGGAAGGTAAGTGATTTACCTAAGATCATGCTGCCAGTAAATAGAACTGGGATTAGAACTCAGGCACCCTTGTTCTAGAATCTGTGCTCATCACCCCTGTGCTGTTCTGCTTCCTGTAAGTTCAGTGGAAGCAGTGATGTTGATTTTTGCTGCTTACTGTCTCTCTGGATCTAGCACAGGACCTAACACACCATAGTATTTGGGGGATGAATAAATGAATGAATCTCTCTCTCTGTAATTCTGTGCCCTCAGTCTTGGTGCTGGTCACAGGAAGGTCCCTTGACCCCCAGCTTGAATCCAGGTTTCCTGGGAACTGTAATGCAACTTTGTTGGACCCATTGAAGGATGAGGCAGCATCCCACTCCGATTTACAATAGCTGAGCAGATTCTAAATTCACCCTTCATGTCCACCCACCTGCTTCCTTCGCAGAACTCTGGAGGCCATGCACCACCTGGAGAAACACTGCAATACATTCTTGGGTAGCAGAGAAGTCTCTGGAATAACAAGGGTGCAGCAAAGTTGACATTCTGCTATTCATTACTCAACCAAGGCATTTTTAGAAAACCTTTCCTTTGGGCTCAGCTGAGAGTGGCTGAAAAACTGCCAACTTTCCTTGGTGACAGTGAATGAGCCCTTGCTGGGTGGAGGCCACAGGGGCTGCCATCTAGCCTGCAGAATCTTGCTGATGCCATAACATGTGGTTTTCATGATGCTTGGGATACAGATGTCCTTACTGGGTTGCAGATCTGGCTCCTTCGTTAGACCAGGAGCTCTAGGAGGGCATGGACTCCCAAGGGCACAGGTCAGGGTCTGACACATAGCAGAAGCTCAGGAAATATCGGCAGAGTAGATGCATGAGATATAGGGCTCATATGCTCAAATGGGCTGAACTCTGGAATTCTTTATACTAGGGCAGCAGAAGAGCAGGGAAACATGCATCACTTAGCACTAAATGGCAGGAAGTGTGCTGGGGAATGTTCACTTCGTTCAAAGAAGTGTTGGCAGGAGGAGAGAAGTGCATTTTCTAGGGTGGAGGCAAACCAGGCTTCATCTGCAGAAGGGTCCAATCACTTAATAGGGACCTGAACACAAGGAAACAAAAGCCCACCGTCTAAATCCACTTCTTTCGGCCAGTGGGATCTGTGTTGGTCCATCTATGTTGGAATCACCCTATAGACGTCAAGGTCAGACATGTAGACCATCATTAGACCTGGAGAGGGACTCATACAATGGATGGGAAGACTAGATCACAATCAGTTATGGGATGGCGGAATTTAATGGGTGACAGATAGCATGGCTCTGGAACCAGATGGTCTGAGTTCAGTTCCAGGGTCTGCTACTTAACTAGCTCTGTCGTCTTAGCTAAGTTACTGCACCTTTCTGTGCCTCACTTTCCCCTCTATGAAATGTGCCTCCCACCTCTTGGTGTCCTGGCTGAGGATCAAGTGAATCAGTACACACAGTGCGCTCAGAAGACTGCCGAGCACAGCTTGAGTGCTACAGAGGCCTTAACTTATTAGGGTGGGAAAGGGGTCCTCGAATGAATGCAACAAAGCTTGCTTTTTCTGGACTGGTCAACCATCTAGTATTATCAGGACGAAGTGAGAGAAAGTAGACACAGGAGGTTTGGGGAGATAGTGAGGCTGGCGGGTTTGTACATTCAGGTTGAAGACAGGCTCTGTGTTACATTAGCTGTTAGGCTAGCAAAGGGGAGTATGGATTTGGGAGGACTGTGTGGAAACCAAGCTGGAAAGAGAAACACAAGCCTGAAGCCCAAGCAGTTGGCCTTGGTGCAGTGGCTCTGCCAGTAGAGGAGGCTACTAAGTACGAGTGTGTGATGCTTTTCCAGGGCGGGGGGGTGGGGGCGGGTGGGTGGGGGGGAATTGCACTCAGCTGAACCTCCCAGAGTGCCCGACCCAGCTGCCCTTGCTTTCCACGAGGCAACCTGCATGGAATGGACTCCCACTTCTGGAAGGTGGGTGGCAGGGATCCCCGATTCCCTATATCCTGATTACCTGGGAGACTTAAAAATGCAGATTATTGGGCCTCACCACAGACCCAATAATCAGTGTTTGGGGGGTAAGGGCCCGGGAGTCTGCATTTTGAATCCACTCCCAAGGGGATTTGGTACATTACATGGTTTGAGAACCTACTCTAACAGGTAATTCTTAACCAAGAGTGCATCTCAGAATCACCTGGGTGGCTATTTCCCCATGGAAACGTGCAGGTCTGCCCCCCCATCCCCCCGCCCCCCACCGGGAGATTCTGATTCAGTAGGGCTGGGCGGTGGCAGGGCCCAGGCCATGTGACTTTTGGGAAAAAAATTGCTTTTCCAATGGTTGGGTGAATGCCAATTTGATTTGCCTATTGCCTGGTGATAACAATTCTGGAAAGCTTGTTAAAATGCAGGTTTCCAGCCCTGGTCCTACAGTGACTGAATTCGCCTCTATAGGAAGGGATTTTTTTTTTTTTTTTTTTAACATCTTTACTGGAGTGTAATTGCTTTACATTGTTGTGTTACTTTCTGCTGTATAACAAAGTGAATCAGCTATACGTATACGTATATCCGCATATCCCCTCCCTCTTGCGTCTCCCTCCCTCCCTCCCTATCCCACCCCTCTAGGTGGTCACAAAGCACCGAGCTGATCTCCCTGTGCTATGTGGCTGCGTCCCACTAGCTATCTATTTGACATTTGGTAGTGTATATATGTCCATGCCACTCTCTCACTTCGTCCCAGCTTCCTCTTCCCCCTCCCCGTGTCCTCAAGTCCATTCTCTACCTCTGCGTCTTTATTCCTGTCCTGCCCCAAGGTTCTTCAGAACCATTTTTATTTTGGTTTTTTAGATTCCATATATATGTGTTAGCATACGGTGTTTGTTTTTCTCTTTCTAACTTACTTCGCTCTGTATGACAGACTCTAGGTCCATCCACCTCACTACAAATAACTCAATTTTGTTTCTTTCTTTCTTTTTTTTTTTTAACGTATTTATTGGAGTATAATTGCCTTACAATGGTGTGTTAGTTTCTGCTTTATAACAGAGTGAATCAGCTATACATAAACATACATCGCCATGTCTCCTCTCTCTCGCTTCTCCTTCACACCTTCCCTATCCCACCCCTCTAGGTGGTCACAAAGCACCGAGCTGATCTCCCTGTGCTATGCGGCTGCTTCCCACTAGCTATCTGTTTTACATTTGGTAGTGTATATAAGTCCATGCCACTCTCTCACTTCATCCCAGCTTACCCTTCCCCCTACCCGTGTCCTCAAGTCCAGTCTCTACATCTGTGTCTTTATTCCTGTCCTGCCTGTAGGTTCTTCAGAACCTTTTTATTTTTGGTTTTTTTAGATTCCATATATATGTGTTAGCATACGGTGTTTGTTTTTCTCTTTCTGACTTACTTCCCTCTGTATGACAGACTCTGGTCCATCCACCTCACTACAAATAACTCAATTTTGTTTCTTTTTATAGCTGACTGATATTCCATTGTATGTATGTGCCACATCTTCTTTATCCATTCATCTGTGGATGGACACTTAGGTTGCTTCCATGCCCTGGCTATTGTAAATAGTGCTGCTATGAACATTGTGGTACATGACTCTTTTTGAATGATGGTTTTCCCAGGGTATATGCCCAGGAGTGGGATTACTGGGTCATATGGTAATTCTATTTTTAGTTTTTTAAGTTACCTCCATCCTGTTCTCCATAGTGGCTGTATCAATTTACATTCCCGCCAACGGTGCAAGAGAGTTCCCTTTTCTCCACACCCTCTCCAGCATTTATTGTTTGTAGATATTTTGATGAAGGCCATTCTGACCGGTGTGAGGTGATACCTCATTGTAGTTTTGATTTGCATTTCTCTATGATTAGTGATGTTGAGCATCCTTTCATGTGTTTGTTGGCAATCTGTATATCTTCTTTGGAGAGATGGCTATTTAGGTCTTCTGCCCATTTTTCGATTGGGTTGTTTGTTTTTTTGATATTGAGCTGCATGAGCTGCTTGTATATTTTGGAGATTAATCCTTTGTCAGTTACTTCATTTGCAAATATTTTCTCCCATTCTGAGGGTTGTCTTTTGGTCTTGTTTATGGTTTCCTTTGCTGTGCAAAAACTTTTAAGTTTCATTAGGTCCCATATGTTTATTTTTGTTTTAATTTCCATTTCTCTAGGAGGTGGGTCAAAAAGGATCTTGCTGTAATTTATGTCATAGAGTGTTCTGCCTATGTTTTCCTCTAAGAGTTCTATAGTGTCTGGCCTTACATTTAGGTCTTTAATCCATTTTGAGGTTTTTTTTGTGTATGGTGTTAGGGAGTGTTCTAATTTCATCCTTTAACATGTAGCTGTCCAGTTTTCCCAGCACCACTATTGAAGAGGCTGTCTTTTTTCCATTGTATATTCTTGCCTTCTTTATCAAAGATAAGGTGACCATATTTGTGTGGGTTTATCTCTGGGCTTTCTATCCTGTTCCATCGATCTGTATTTCTGTTTTTGTGCCAGTACCATACTGTCTTGATTACTGTAGCTTTGTAGTTCAGTCTGAAGTCAAGGAGCCTGATTCCTCCAGCTCTGTTTTTCTTTCTCAAGATTGCTTTGGCTATTTGGGGTCTTTTGTGTTTCCATACAAATTGTGAAATTTTTTGTTCTAGGTCTGTGAAAAATGCCATTGGTAGTTTGATAGGAATGTCATTGAATCTGTGGATTGCTTTGAGTAGTATAGTCATTTTCACAATGTTAATTCTTCAAATCCAAGAACATGGTATATCTCTCCATCTGGTTGTATCATCTTTAATTTCATTCATCAGTGTCTTACAGTTTTCTGCATACAGGTCTTTTGTCTCCGTAGGTAGGTTTAATCCTAGGTATTTTATTCTTTTTGTTGCAGTGGTAAATGGGAGGGTTTCCTTGATTTCTCTTTCATATTTTTCGTCATTAGTGTATAGGAGTGCAAGAGATTTCTGTGCATTAATTTTGTATCTTGCTACGTTACCAAATTCACTGATTAGCTCTAGTGGTTTTCTGGTAGCATCTTTAGGATTCTCCATGTATAGTATCATGTCATCTGCAAACAGTGACAGTTTTACTTCTTCTGTTCCGATTTGGATTCCTTTTATTTCTTTTTCGTCTCTGATTGCTGTGGCTAAAACTTCCAAAACTATGTTGAATAAGAGTGGTGAGAGTGAGTAACCTTGTCTTGTTCCTGATCTTAGTGGAAATGAGTATGGGCATTTGAGTTAGGGCATTTGAGTAAGGGCAATGCATAATTCTAGACCATTATGTGCTGGCTGTGCGTTTGGGGATGGACATTTGGGAAGGTGTTTCTGTGTCTCTTTTGTATCCATCAATAAAGCATTCTTATGAAGTCGTGTAATGAGTTGAATTGTGTCTCCCCGCCAGATTCATATGTTGAAGTCCCAGGGCCTCAGAATGTGACCTTATTTGGAGATGGGGTCTTTACCGAGGCAATCAAGATAAAGTGAGGTCATATGGGTGGGTCCTAATCCAATATGACTGTTGTCCGTATATAAGGGGACATTTGGACACAGAGATATGCAGAGAGAAAGAAGGCGATGTGAAGAGGCATAGGGAGAAGATGGCCATCTCCAAGAGAAGGAGAGAGGCTGGGAACACATCCTTCCCTCAGAAGGGACCAACCCTGCCGACACCTTGATTTTCTGAGTGAATGAATTTAAGCTCCCCAGTCTCTGGTACTTGGTTAGTGCAGCCCTTGCAAACTAATACAGGAATAATTACTATTATTATCCCCACTTTACAGGTGAGGTAACTGGGATTCAGAAAGGTCATCCTCCCTGTGAAAGTCATCCAGGTTTCTCCCTCCCCTCCTTCCTCTGCAGGGTGCTGCTGGTGAGGATAGTGATGGTGTGGACCAAAGTGTGCCTGGAGAGCATTTCCGCCTTTGGAAGGAGCAGATGAGGTTGAAGTCCCCTGCTCTGTGTCTTGTTAACCAGAGGCACAGGACAGGTTTTTTTTTTTTTTTTTTTAAATTGAAGTATAGTTGATTTACAGTGTTGTGTTAATTTCTGCTGTACAGCAAAGTGATTCAGTTGTACATATACACATATATATATATACATTTTTTCATATTCTTTTCCATTATGGTTTATCACAGGGTATTGAATATAGTTCCCTGTGCTATACAGTAGGACCTTGTTGTTTATCCAATCTATATATAATAGTCTGCATCTGCTAACCCCAAATCCCAATCCATCCCTCACCCACCCTCCCTCTTGGCAACCACAAGTCTGTTCTCTATGTCTGTGAGTCTGTTTCTGTTTTGTAGATAGGTTCATTTGTGTCATATTTTAGATTCCACATATAAGTAATATCTATGGTATTTGTCTTTTTCTGACTTACTTCACTTAGTATGATAATCTCTAGGTCCATCTATGTTGCTGCAAGTGGCATTATTTCATTCTTTTTTATGGCTGAGTAGTATTCCATTGTATATACCACATCTTCTTTATCCTTTTATCACAAGACAGGTTTTTTTTTTTTTTAAACCTCTCTCTGGGCCTCAGTTTTCTTCTCTGAAAAGTGGGGAGAGTGGAGCTGATCATAGAGGGTGGTGGTGAGGACTGGAAGACATAATGCCTGGAAACAGTCTAGTGTAGTGCTGGGCACAACAGGCTCCCAGTCAATGGCAGCTGTTGCTGCTGTCACTTGGAATCAGATGGTGTCCCTTCAAGTCAAGGTTCATAGGATGGGGGATGGGAGCCTTTTGTTCCCAATGTTCCCATGTCCATTGCGACCAATGGAACTGGCATGTAGGAAAAGCAGGGCTTGGTTATTCCCCTGCCACTTGGAAACTAATCTCCTTAAACATAGTAAACAGCAAAGATGCTTTTTCAGGCCCTCTGCACGGGGCCTGATACGGCTACAAGCAAGACGTACTAGAATAGGCTTCTGAAGCCTTTGCATATGCTCTGTGCTCCAGCCAGAGATATAAATATGCTTCACACACAGTTAAAAGAATCATTCTGCAGCCTACACAGATGTCAAAATAATAACAGGATGATGCTAGGCAAGGAAATATTTTTGATGACTATTCCCCCATCTAGAGTTATATAATACTTTTTTTGGTTTTTATTGTTGTTAAGGGAGGTAATCTGAAGGCTGGTGAGTTCGAAGGTCTAAGACTGTTCTATACGGGCAAAGCCTTTGAACTTGGCAGATTTATGCACTGTCCACTTTAAATGGAACCCGAGTATGAGTTCACTTTGGCTTTGGGGATGGGCGAGATGCTGCTGGACTGGGGGTGCCTAATGGTTCTATCAACTCAGCACATTTATTGAGCACTTACTATGTGCTGGGTGCTGGGCTCGGTGCTGGGGATGGAGACAGGAAGGAACAAGCTGCCCTTTGGAGCTTGCAATCCACTGGGGAGAGGCAGCCTCAAGCCAAGTAACCGGCCATGTGCCCAAACCATTGCAAGGTGTGATTCCTGCTGTAAAGGAAACAACAGGCAGAGAGAGTGAGACATGAGGTGATGGGAAAGCTTCTCTGAGAAGGAAGTATTTAAGCCAAGACTCAAGGGACAGAAAAGATGGAGCCATTGAATAGTGGGGGAAGGAAGCTTTCAAGCAGACGGAAGGACCCCTGCAAGGTCCTTCAGGCTGCAAAGAGCTCCACATGCCTGAGGAAGGAAGAGAAGGAAAACGGGGCAGTACTTGGTGGGGGGAGGAGGGAGCAAACAATGGCAGGTAAGTGGCCAGTTAGGTGATTATTTTTGTATCTGACTATTTTTGTTACCCCAAGTCTGTTGCAGCTAGGGTTGCCAAATAAAACACAGTGTGCCCAGATAAATTCGAATTTCAGATAGGCAACAGGTAACTTTTAGTGTATGTCCCAAATATTGCATGGAATTTATACTAAAAAATTACCTTTGTTTATCTGGAATTCAGATTTAACTGGGCGTCTTGTATTTTTATTTGCTAAATTTGGCAGCCCTAACTGGAGTGATCAGCCAACTCCATGAAGACTGGGAAGATGGCACAGTGTTCAGATAAATCTCGTGGGTAAAGATGGTGGTTTGTTCTGTACCTGTAAGTTCTATGGCTCCGAGCAAGGACTCTGGTGGGGTACAATGGACCATGCTGTGTGACCCAGGGCAGGTTGCGTAACCTCTCTGTGCCCCAGCTGCCACAGCTGAAAAACAGAGATTCTAATTTATGTCTGAAGTACCTCAACAGATTTTACTGAGGCTTCATTTGCAGAATGTTTGCTAAAGTGCTGCAAAGAGTACTGGGATTTTTATTTTTTGAGGGCATGAGTTATCATGCCTTTATGAGTCCCTGACACCAGGTCACTCAGGATTTTCCTGGACAAGGTTGAGGAGGGTATTACTGATTATTCCTTTGGCCACAGGCTGTATCATAATTTGGCTTGGCACAGCAAGTTACTGGTTCCGTCTTTATTTTAAACTTTGACATATTTTTCATCATGGCTCTTTTGAATTAATTTTTTTTTTTAAAACTGTTGCATTAAAATATTGTTTATCTTGATGACTCAGTTTTTGGTGCACACCGCTTATACTTTGCACCCAAGGAGAGGGGCTCATTCACTTTTACCCTAGTCCTGGTTGGTTTCTGATGGAGAGACCACAGTATCAGGAACCAGACACACTTGCTGTGAGTGCTTCCTGACCCACTGCTTATTAGCTGAGTGCCTCTGTCTCATGGTGCCTTAGTTTCCCTACCTGTAAAATGGGTTTAATAAAAGCACCTATCTCAAAGTTGGTTGTGACGTTGGCTTGAAAAAGAAATTCAGGTCAAGTGGTTAGGATAGTGCCTGGCATTTATGAAGTGTTCAAAACAGCTTAGCCATCACCACTCTTATTTTTGAAACTCAGTTTCCTCATCTGTAAAGTAGGGACACATGAACTTCTACCTCAGTGATTTCTTATGGGGCATCAGTGAGATAATTACGCAGAATGTCTGAGCGCCGGGGTCCTTCAGCATCCTCTCCTGTCTTCACACCAGGAAAGCAGGTTATTTTTATATATTGGGCATTTTTATTTACATCTCGCTACTTCCCAGCAGGGATTGGTGGTGGCTTCTAATCAAGGGCACAGAGGCGGTAGAGGCTATACCAGAGATGTAGACAGCGGGGATCCTGAAGCCAAGGCCAGTGGAAATGGGTGTGCTGACCATGACCGTGAGAAATCAAGCCTGGAGCATTCTGGCATCAGGAAAATGCAGGTGTTTCCTCAGCACCCCTCTTTGGGCATCCCCCGCCCACTTCTGAGCTTAGCTCGGCCCCTGTCTCTGACCTGTACCCCCACCCCAGTCCTGGCTCTGCCCTGCCCAGTGCTTTTGAGGCTTCCTGGCTGAGGCAGGCTCTGTGCAGCTTTCCCGTACCTCTCTGTCTGGACCCGTGCCTTTGCCTTCGCCCCTATTTCCTGTATTTTAACTTTCAACTCTTAACTTCTGCCGCTGAGAGCTGATACTCAAAAAGGTGTAATGGCAGGTCACCGTCATTCACTTAGTCGACAGATATTTGTCAAGCACCTACTATGTCCTGGGCACCTCTGCAGATGCTGGGGATTCAGCAGGAAATTAACAGAGACAGGTCCTCACACTTGGGAAGCTTACCTTTCTTGTCTTCCCACTGTAGCAGCAGGTGAGAAACTAGAGAACAACGGAATGAGCAGTGATGGGAAGGAAACTAACCAGGCCCGAGGGAGAGGGCAATGGGGAGGAGGTGCCCAGGGGAGGGGCAGCCTCACCAAGGTGTGATGTTTGAGCTGAGACCTGATGGACTATGTACTCCATCCCTCCTTTGAGTTATGTATCTGTACAATGGGGATAAGTCCCCCATCTCAGGAGGACGGTGAGAAATAAACACTGGGCAGGGGTTAGTCTCCTTCCCTTAATGGGGTCAGTCTGGCCTTAGAGTAAGAGAGCTCACCTTTATCTCCCCTGGGTTTCCTAGACCATGGTCCTCATCTAACAAGGATGTCAGTCACATCTGTGCCCCACCCCTTTACGCGCTTCATCTGGTCCTCCGCATCCCTGACAATGAGCGTGCCTTATCGGCACTGGTCTTCTCTCCCTCCCTCTCCCTTCCTCAGCCTTTCTCTCCTCTCTTCCGTTTTACTTTCTCTTTTTCTCTCTTCTCTCCACCAGGCCATCTGGGCCCCAGCCTGGATACCAGCTTATCCTTAGGGTCAGGATTGGATGTACATATAAACAAGAAATTTTTAGAGAGAAAGGGACAGAATTCAAGGTCAAAACCATGTCCAGGGCACCACCAACTGAAACTAGCACTGTTCACATAGGAAGGACACATTGGTTCAGGCACTTGATGTAAAAATGATAACTTCAGGCATCCAGGTGGCCTTTTACCCATTTTTAGCTCTTGGGTGAGATTTTTTTCTCTTGTTAAATGTTTTTAATGTTCTTTGCCTACTTTAACAATTCTGTTGCCATGGAAGGGTTAGAAGCCTTGCCATGTTTTTCCACGCCATGGCTCTTCTGTAGAAAGGAATAGAGAAAGGAAAATCAGTTTCAGAACCAAGGTGTAAGTCCTTTGAATTCTGCAAGAAAGGCAGGAGCGGTGACTGTTGTCTGGAGCTCCTAGAATCTCTGCTCCTCAGGATGACTTGGCAAGTCTTCCATCACTCTGAACTAGACCTTGACAATGCACTGACTGCCACAGCTCAATCTGCGTATGGGCCTTGGTCTTGTGTACCCGTGGTGCTTGAGCAGTCTTTTGTGCCAGGGTCTGTTGATAATTCATCCTAGTAACCTGGCCCAGTGAGAAGGTGTGGGCTTGTGAAAGATCAGGGTTTAAATCCCAGTCCTGCAATTTGCTATCCAAAGGGCCTTCTCTGATCTGTCTACTCAAAGCAGCCCCCTCAATTACTCTCCATCCCTCCTTGTGGGAGACAGGAGGAGGGCAGATCATAATACTCTGTTTCTCCATCTCCCAGGGACAGGATAGGATCACTCTTCTCCACCTACTTTAAGTTTGGAGTGGCTCTGTGACTTGCTTTAGCCAATGAAACGTGAATAGAAGTGATATGTGTCACTTCTTGGGGGAAGCTTTAAGAGCCAGTGTGTGGTATTCTGTGTCCTCTTCCCCTTGATCGTGGAGATGGAACATATTGAGATGAAGCCTCCATCAGCTTGGGCTCCTGAGGGACTAGTAAATGTATTACTCTTTCTATCTGCATTTCACATGTGGTGTGAATGAGAGCTGGACCAGCCACTGGGACTTAGGGGTTGTTTGTTACTGCCACATAACTTAATGGATCCTGACTGATACAATATCATCTTTAAATGCTTTCTTTTTTCTTTATAGCACTTATCATCACCATCATGCTTATTTATGTTTTGCACATTAAAAAAAATATTTATTTACTTATTTTTGGCTGTGTTGGGTCTTCGTTGCTGTGTGTGGGCTTTCTTTTTAGTTGCAGTGAGTGGGGTCTACTCTTCGTTGCGGTGCACAGGCCTCTCATTAAGGTGGCTTCTCTTGTTGCGGAGCATGGGCTCTAGGTGTGTGGGCTTCAGTTGTTGTGGCACATGGGCTCAGTAGTTGTGGTTCATGGGCTCTAGAGCGCAGGCTCAGTAATTGTGGCACACAGGCTCAGTTGCTCCATGGCATGTGGGATCTTCCCGGACCAGGGCTTGAACCCGTGTCCCCTGCATTGGCAGGCGGACCCTCAACCACTGCGCCACCAGGGAAGCCCTTGCACATTTATTTGTTTCTCTTTTCTCTAAACTATAAATTCCACAAGAACCATTTTTTCGGTTGTTGTTTGTTAGTGTTCGCTGGAGTAACTCCAGTATCTGGAAGTGTGACTAGTACATGGTAGGCACTCAATTAATATATGTGTTGAATGAACTGATTAATAATTTGGTTAATGTGGGCAGCTCACTTCACTTCTATGAGCCTCACATTCCTCCTCTGTAGAATGGGAATGAATATTAACCATACCTGCCACATAGGGATGTGTTGAGAATTAAAGAATAATGAAGGTAAAGCACCTTTTACCATGCCTGGCACGTAGTAGGTGTGCAGTAAACATATGCTGTTGTTTTTGTAACGACAGTGAACAGTTTTGTAATCCAGTGAACCCAAAATAGGGCCTCTGTGGTCAGTTACCTTTACCAGATATATTTACACTATTCCCCAGACCTATCGAAGGTTCCTTAGCAAAGGGGTGGCATCATTATACCAGTATCCAGGGTCTTCACTCATAGAGGTTCTAGAAGGCTTGTTCTAAGTGTTTGCTTTTAGATCACAGGCTGGACTTGGAATTTGGGGAAAGTATCTCTTCTGTATTGGACAGGAGTGCCATCAAGGCCCCCTCAAGCTTGAAAGACTTTGGGTCTTAGGCTGGGCGTCCAGATAGGAAGGAATGGTGTCTGTGAGGCCTCTAGGGACATGGGTAGTGACACTACATGGAGAATCAAACTTTCGACGTCAAAGACACCCAGAAGAGACAGACTGGGTGCTTATACTTACTTCCTTTTCAGTGCTGAGTATAGAATCTGGTCCCGATGCAGGGGAAGTGGCCACAGCAGAATCTCTTCCAGATTCTTGGTGGCCAAGAGACCGATGAGCCTGTAAATAGCACCCATGGGAGTGGGGCTTGTGCACGTGCTGCAGAGCTGGGCTCTGGACTGGGATGAACTCAGGTTCGAATCTGGGCTCCTCTGCTTTGCAGATGAGTGACGTTGGGGGCAAATGGCTTCTCCTCTCTGTGTGTTGGTTTCCTCATCTGCCACTCTGGGGAGAATCAGATGAGCTTCTGTGTCTCTCCAGCAGGACTTACCTCCTTCAATCTGTTCTCTTGGATGAAACCATTGTGTTCTTTCTAAGAGGCAAATCTGATCAGGTGATTCCTCTCCTAAAGAAAAAATCCTCAGTGACTTGGCATTGTCTTTGGGGTAGAGTCTAAACTCTCTATTCCAGCTTAGGCTCTGTCTTAACTGACCTTTGCCCATCTGTCCATCTCCACCTGCACCTGCTTTGCCTGCCACACTGACTGCAGCCAGGCTTTCTAATAGGGCTTCACGCTATTTCTTACCTGCTCAGTGCACCCCGCACTCCTGACTTCCACCCCGACTTCTTTCCTCCCATTAATTCCTCCTCAACCTTCAGATCTCGCTCTAGATGTCACTTGTCAAGTGCCCAGACACCGGCATTGACTAACTATGCACAGTCTCTGTTAGTCAGTTCCAGGCTGGCTTGGATGGGGCCGTTATCCTGGGGGCTGAATAGCTCAGTGGTTCAGCACCTAGGCTCCGAGATCAAGCTGCTTAAGCTTGAATCCTGGGTCCATGACACAGGTGTTAGCCCTCGGACTGCCCTCTTCACCTTTCTGTGCCTCAGTGTCCCCCTCCATGGTGTGGATGCTTGGACAGCGCTCTTTACCTTCTTGTGACTCAGTTTTTCCTCTCCACGAAATGGGCTAACAGCCATCACTGTCGTGCAGATGATGCAGATGATGTAAATGGTGCCTGGTCGAGAGGAGATGCCTTATACATGGTGGTGTTTTTCACCACTTTCCTGTTGTTTTGTGGACCTGAAAATAAAAAGGTTCATCAAAGGGGGTGTGAACGCACACACAGACACCCATATGCTCATTCTCACTCTCCCTGTCACTAAGCGACCTTGGGGATGGTCCCCTCAAAGTGCCAAACCTTGTGTGACAGTCAGAAGTGGCTTTGCTTTGAGATGGAGAGCAGGACTGTGTCTTTTCAGGCTCTCCTTCCATCCTATCCTGGGAGCTCCATAAATAAATTGGTTTTGAGCCAAGGCTTTGATGAGCTTCTCGAATGCCAACAAATACTGCAGCTGGGCCTTTAGGAAGCCCAGCTTTCCCTGTGATTTGCAAATGAAAAAGGGTCCTAGGTGTGTGTGTGTGTGTGTGTGTGTGTGTGTGTGTTTTGTATATGTGTGTATTTTGATTTTATGTGTGTCTGTGTGAATATGTGTGCAGGTGTGTATGTCTGTTGTATATATGTGTATGTATACACGTGAAAACAGCAAAAGAAGAGATGGGATTCTCTTTATCCCCTCCTTCCACCCTTCTCTGTTTCTTCCCCCTCTGTCCCTGCCTGTGTCGCTTCATCTCCATGACTGTCCCTGTCCTCTGTCTCCCTCTGTCACTAACCTTCCTGGTGTCAGGCGGCCACTCCCTGGGTCTTTCTCTGTCTTCCCCTCAGCGCCCCCTCACCCAGCACCCAGTCTCTCTGGGCTGGCACAGGAGTGCTGGTTACCTAGGCAACGACTGCAGGGTGAGCACATGTGATTGGCCAGGCTGGGGCCCGACTCTGGGTTGGTGGGCAGATTTGCGGGGGGCGAGTCTTGTCCTCAGTCCCCTTTGGGGGAGGGACATTCTTTGGAACGTGAAAGGAACCCGAGTGTGCCATGGTGGGCAGGGCTCCCAAGCTGGGGAGGGAATTCCTGTCCTAATGAGGACTCCGAGTTGCAGAATGAGGCCACTTGAACAGATTTCCAAAAAGCCACGCATGCAGGCGGCTGGGGGAGGGAGCTATAATCCTAACAGCTTTCACCTGCTTATCGGTCACTGTTCGCTAAACTCTCTATATACATTAGTTCATTAGCAAATCTCTGGGTGATATGTTTCTCCCCATTTTACAGATTAGGAGAGGGAGCTTGAGAGAGAGCGTGGGTAAGCCTACACAGCTGGTACGTGCAGAGCTGAGATTTGAACCCAGGTATGTCTTGTCATTAAGAATAGCCACCTTCCCTGGGGGCCCCAGAGACAGTCTTATAGAGATGGGGGTACGTGAGATGCTTCTCCAGATCCATCCAGCTCACCCCCCCGACCTCCATCCTTTGATCTGGTTCTTCTCTCTCTCGAGTAGCTAGCTGACCAGTCCGTGGAGCCCTGCAGGTCTCGGGAACTAGTGTGTGACACCTGTTTTCTCATCTTTTAAGAACGACAAAGTGTTCTGGGGAGGGACGGTGGTGATGGTTGCACAACAGTGTGAATGTTCTTAATGCCACAGAACTGTACACTTAAAAAGGGTTAAATGGTGAGTTTTATGTTATGTGTATTTAAAGAAAAGAGTGACAAGGGTCCTGGGTACCTCTCGTTGGGGTCTTGTGAACCTGTGATTCTGGCCCTGTGCTCTTCCCTCCATATAAGGGAGAGGAATCAGCCAGCAGGGTACTTTTGAGCACTTTCTCTATGCTGGGTAAGCACTTTGACAAACACTTATATGTGGATTATTTCATTGTATCCTCCCAATACCTTACAAGGCAGTTTCTCCTATTACCTCCATTCTACAGATGAAATACCCGAGGCTGCGAGAGGTTGAGGGATTGCTGGAGTGCACCCAGCTAGCTAGTGAGGTTTGAACCCAGGCCTTTCTGACACCATAACGCCTCCTGCATCACATAACGCCTCCTCAATGCTTAACATCGCAGGGATGCCGACAAGAGAGCCCTGCTTCTCTGTAGTCCCAGGAGATTAGATGATCCCTCGTCCCTGGTTCCAGCTCAGTTCCTTCTGAAGGCCTGAGTGCCTGCTAGTCTCCTAGCAGGCAGTTGGTTGGCCCAGGCCATCTCCTCAGTGTTCTCAAAGTGTCAAAGCCTCTTCAGTGATATTGCAGAGCGGCGGCTGGAAAGAAACTTGGGACCAAGGCTGGTAAGCTGGCCAGATCAAAGCTAATGAGGCACATCCTTGGGAAATGCAGCAGAGGTGGGCAGCAACTTGGGTGATTACCTGCCCTCATCGGTTCTGGAAACGCGGCTTGGCAGGAACTTCATGGCAGGGGAGGAATTCGGGCCTCTGTGGGGCTAGGAGAGGAAGTGATGGGGCAGGACACACTTCGTTCCAGTTTTCAAATGGCAAAATGAGAGGCACAGTCCTTCCTGCTACCCGGTGCCCATCACACATCAGCGTCTGGGCCACTTCTCAGGACTGCTGGCTTGCTGAGATCTTTAGCTTAGCAATAGCTACACTTACATATATGGTCCATGACACCCTTCAGGAACTATGATTGGGCAGAGCAAAATTCTTATTCCTATTTTGGAGAGGAGGAAGCTAAGGCTCAGAGAGATGAAATGGTTCATCCAAACTCACACAGTTGGCAAGGTGCAGAGCCAGGGCTGGCTAAGTTCAGTGCTCCCTCTGCCCCTACTTTTTTGTACCATAGGCCTTACTGCTTCCTGAAGATTAATTGGGGTCACTAGGGAGGCAGGGCAGGAACTGATGAGGTGGGCAAGGATGAAAGATGGGAACAAGAGTCTTTGCTCTCTTTCATCATTCTGTTCAGTGTAGACATCTGACACTTGTTAAATATCAGAACAGCAAATCACTCGGACGTGGAGTTTTTGCCTAAGGCAGTGGTCCTCGGACCAGAAGCATCAGCATCACCTGGGAACTTGTTAGATATGCAAATTCTGGGGGAGGGGCTCAGCAATCGCTATTGACTGGTAGCCCCCCAAAAGATATGTCCAACTGGAACTTGTGAATGTGACCTTATTTGGAAGAACGGTCTTTGCAGATGTAATGAAGGTAGGGATTATGAGATGAGGTCATCCTGAATTAGGATGAGCCCTAAATCCAATGACAAGTGTCCTTGTGAGAGGAGAAAAGAGGAAAGGACACACAGAGGTGAATGCATGTGGAGACAGAGGCATAGATTGGAAGGATGCATCTATAAACCAGGGCTTGCTGGCAGCCCGCAGGAGCTAAGAGAGAGCCCTGGGGCTGATTCTGCCTGAGAGTCTCCAGAAGGAACCAAGCCTGCAGACACCTTGATTTCAGACTTCTGGTCTCCAGAACAGTGAGAGAATACATTTCTGTTTTTTTTTTTTTTTTTTTGGCGGTACGCGGGCCTCTCACTGTTGTGGCCTCTCCCGTTGCGGAGCACAGGCTCCGGACGCGCAGGCTCAGCGTCCATGGCTCACGGGCTTAGCGGCTCCGCGGCATGTGGGATCTTCCTGGACCGGGGCACGAACCCGTGTCCCCTGCATCGGCAGGTGGACTCTCAACCACTGCGCCACCAGGGAAGCCCGAGAATACATTTCTGTTTTAAACCACCCAGTTTGTGGTTATTTGTTATGGCAGCCACAGGAAACTAACACGATGCCCTCCAGGTGATTCTGGTGCGCAGTTAAGTTGAAACCCCCAGGTCAGAGCAGTGTTTCTCCAAGAGTGTAGCTACAGAGGCCCCATTCCTTGTCCACCAATCAAAATCAACCCCAAATCAGATGTATATTTTTTAACAAGCACCTCTGGTGATTTTTTAAATAATTGAAGTATAGTTGGTTTACAATCTTCTGTTAGTTTCCAGTGTACAGCACAGTGATTCAGTTTTATGTATATATATGTCTACATATGTATATATATATATATATTCCTACGATGATTTTCATGCACACTAAAAATTGAGAGCATTTAGCCTTGAGGAGTGTTACACTGTGAGTAAATTACCTTTCGTCTCTCCTTCCCTGCCTGGCCATGGCAGCCTAACGAGAGACATCCTTCTTCAGCCAGCTTTCTACATCTGCAGGAGAATTGTTATCATTATCACTAGTATTTTTGTTGTGAGCTTTTTCTCCTTTTCTGCGTTCAGCAGGGGAAACAAGTGAGCCTGGTTTATGGTAGAGACACACACACCTGTTTAGGACCCTATATCTGCCCTGTACCCTAAGTGACTCTGGCTCACTGCACGAAGCGTCAGGGCCCGGATGAGAAGATGTGAAAGCCGAGAGACATGAGGCTCGACTCCCTGATCCACATCTGTGGGGGGCAGGACCACCAAGGAAACAGAGCAAGGGGGTGGAAATTTCCGAATGATCTGCTTGGATGGTGTAATGGAAGTCAACATAATTACATACTCGAGAAGTTTCCATTATTCACCATGTTCTGATCTCCGGCACCTGGCATCAGCCCCTCTGGAGACAGAGGGCCTGGCTGGCAAGAGATTCTTTCCGGGTGCTCTAGGTCCTGAAGCCAAGGGATCCTGAGCCCATCCTCATGGTTTGAACCCTTAGGAAGGTCTTTTGAATCCAACATGCTGTGCTGTGCCTGCTGCCTGCAAGAGACGGGATGATGGGGAGACCAGCCAGGCTGGACCAGGAGAACCATCAGCTAAGCCTCTGGGCTCCCCAAGGGATCCTTTTGGTTCTGAAAACTTAGCCTGGCGATTTCTAGAACAGCTGAGCCCATTCAGTTAATAATACCTATTGGTAGCCTTGTTTATCCCCTTCATTCAGCCTCTTCACATATATTACCTTAGTTAACCTTCAGAAAAGCTCTGTACTGAAGGGATTATTGCTTCCCGTTTTACAGAGGAGGAAATAAAGTCCAAGGAAAAAGCAGCCTGCCAAAGGTCACACAGCTGGTAAGGCAGAACCAGGATTCATCTAACTCAGTGTTTCTTTCTCTTTGCCGGCACCGTGAGGGTTGCGTCTTACTTCCCTGACCAGGGATCCAACCCAGGGCACCGGCAGTGGAAGCTCAGAGTCCTAACCACTGGACCGCCAGGGAAGTCCCCTAACTCAGCACTTCTTAGCCTTAGCACTGTCGATATTTGGGGCTGGATAGTTTTCTATTGAGGGGCCTGTCCTGTACAGTGTAGGAAGTTTAGCAGCATCCCTGTTCTCTACCCCCTAGATACCAGTAGCACCCCCTTTCTAGTTTGGACAACCAAAAATGTCTCCAGATGTTGCCAAATGTCCCCTTGGGGGCAAAATCATCCCCCATTGAGGACCAGGGATCTAACTTTGGATCCTGTGTTTTTTCTAAGATGCTGCTCTGCCTCTGCAAATATCCCAAGTCTGAGCACCTCTGTGTGAGTCATCAGAGTATAAAGTTACACATGATACAACTCGTTAACCTCATTATCTCCTAGTCCACCCCTCTTCCACACACACACACACACACACACACACACACACACACACACACACACCCCTGCCATTTTAGAGGCGTGGATCAACCTAGAGGTTTGTCAACTTGTTTTAAGGTCAAACGGTAAGTTACTGGATGGGCTTCTTGAGGCTCTGTTATGTGGCATTAGCAATAGCATCTTGAGAACATTGGTTTCCTTATTTTCCTTCCATTCTTTTCCAAGAATCTACTTGATTGTCATCTTCATAGATTAATAGCTGTCTCTAGTGTGTTTGGCACTGTATCCCCAACGCCTGTCATGGTGCCTGGCACGTAGTAGGCTCTCAGTAAATACTTGTTGAATTCATGAATAAATCACTTTTAGGGTCCTTTCCATGCATTACAATCACAGGAACCATCTCTATGTCTTCTTTGGAAAAGAATCTGACAAGGAATGGATATATGTGTATGTATACCTGAATCACTTTGCTGTGCACCTGAAACTAACACAACATTGTAAATCAACTATACTCCAAAATAAAATAAAAATTAAAAAAAAAATCTTGAGAGCATTCATTAGTTCTTAGTGTTAGTGACAGTTTGCCTTGGTTACAACTGTTTTCTTTTTTTTGCTGTACGCGGGCCTGTCACTGCTGTGGCCTCTCCTGTTGCGGAGCACAGGCTCCGGACGCGCAGGCTCAGCGGCCATGGCTCACGGGCCCAGCCGCTCTGCGGCATGTGGGATCTTTCTGGACTGGGGCACGAACCCGTGTCCCCTGCATCGGCAGGCGGACTCTCAACCACTGTGCCACCAGGGAAGCCCCTACAACTGGTTTTGAGGCAAGAAGCAGAAACCCACTCAAACTAGATAGGCAAAAAGATTATTTACTGGAGAGACCCACAGATATCTCACAGACTCCAAGGGTGGAAGTCCAGCCCAGCTTTGTGACCAGGGCCAGGAAACACCTCAGAACCAAAGCCATAACTCTGCCTTTCTCTCTGCGGGAATAGCTTCTGACCTCAGGTGTGTGTAGTGATTGCCTTCATTTCCCTCTATCTCCTCTCTTTCTGCTTCCTCCCACTTTTTTTCTTTTTATTCCCTTTGTCCAGACCAGCTTCCTCTACTTTATCCACATGGCAAAAAAATGATTTCCTCAAAATTGAAATCTTGATCCCCACATTTACTTGACCTCTTAGTTCAAACACAAACCCAGACCAAGGAAAGTCTCTAACCACCAGTTTCATATTTTCAGGAGAAAGAATCTGATTGGCCCAACTTGGATCAGGTGATCATGTCAGGTCCAATCAGGAATGGCCAGGAAGTAGGCAGGGCTTGCTCCCAACTGAGTAGTAGCTCCTCCGTAGCTCGGCAGAAGGCACGTACTCAGCAAGAAGCTTCTGAAGGTGGGAGAGCTGGGTGTTGGTATGCCAGCCTCGGGTGGACACCAGACAAAAAGACTTGGCCCTGGAGGTAAGTCGGAGTATCCCATGCTTCCCACCCCCACAGCTGCCACGTTTAATTACAGCCAGTGTCAGTCCATTTGAATTAATTGGGGGCGGAAGGCCAGTTTACACTAAAGAAAAGCCTGATATGTCTATCCTTCTGTTTCCATTACTTGTAAGGACACACAACACGTTATACTACAATCATAAAAATGTGGCAAAAACAAGTAAAAAGAAGCCAAGGAAGATGAATAGAAGCCTAAACAATAGAAATCCCAGGGAACCTGCTTTATTGAATGCAACCATAATGATGGTAATGAACACATACAGGCTGGGAATCAAAACAGGTGCTTGTTTGATTCTCTTAAGTGATAATAATGATAAAAAAAGAAAACTAGCAACTGCGTAGATAGCATTTACTGTGTGTCAGGCACTGTTCTGAGTGTTTGATAGATTCTCTATCAACTCATTTAATCCTGCAGCAACTTGATGCTGGAGATTCTAAAGGATGTGAAACCTAATACCAGACACTGAAGGTTGCGGGGCGGTTTGCTCAAACTCTTTAAAAAAAAAAAAAACACAAAAAAAAACAAAAATACTTTTGAAATTAATTAGGAGGATAAAGAGGGGAGGGCATGTCTAAACTTCTCTAGAGGAAGCATAACAGAGTGGTTAAGAGCTGGGGCTTGGCAGCAGCCAGACAGCCTGGATTGGAATCTAGCTGCGTGACCTTGTGCAAAGTTACTTAATATCTCTGAACCTCAGCTTCCTCTTCTGTAAAATGGGGATAAATAAAACCTACCTCAGATGATTGTGGTAAGGATTAAATGTGACGTAGGGCCTCTGAAATGCCAAGTTCAGCCCCTGGCACATAGGAGACCCTTAATAAATGCTATGATGAGAATACAGGGTCTGGATTCCAGCCTGTGTACCTTGGAAACTTTGTACACTTGGAATGACTTCTCAAAAAGCTTTGACTTTCTCATCTGAAAAGCATGTTTGATGATAGATCCTACCTCTTGGGGTCTTGTGAGGAAGAATTCAGGTAATTCGGGTAAAGTCCTTAGTACTGTCTATCATACACTGTAAGCTTGTTATTATTATTATTGTTAACAGTCTAGGATGAAGAACCAACGTAACACAGAGAAAAGGGTGGGCAGTTAAAAATGACAACATGAAACCCATTCCACTGTTAAGTGATTTGCATGGGGCAATAAGCAAATTACACTCAATTTTTTTTGCAAAAGTGCTTTAACAAGAGGAGGACGCTTGTGCCAGTCATGACACCCCATAAACAGTTCATTTCTCCAGGAAGATCCATTTTCTGCTGACAATGCTTGTTCATTTTGACGGCATCAGCATTCCTCTTGATTTGCCTAATTTTAATGAGATGTTAGATCAACATCACAAAAGTCATTTCAGATTACTCTGGTTCCTTGACAAAAATTCTGTTGTCGTGACATTATTTGGTTTATATATGGAGAATCTTTGCCATTGATTTCCAGGCCCAGACTCCTATGCCAGCACAAGTGTGAAATGATTATTCTTTAAAAATATATAATGAAGGTTTAAAAAATCTGGGAAACACCTTCTTGGTGTGTTACCAGTACACATTAGTGTTCTTTGATGCAAGCAGCAGAAACCAACCTTAGCTAACGTAAGGGGAATGAGAACATTAGAACACATTGAGTGGGTAAGAGGAAGGAAGACTTCCTAGTTCCCAGGAACCAGGGGATCCAGGTATGTAGGAAGCCGGGCAATGGGACAGTCTTGTCTAGACACCACTACCTGAGCGGCTCCAACCTTTATCTCAGTCTTGTTTTGTTGCATTTGAGGGTTGCGGTCCCAGCTAGAGTCCCGCTGGTCTTGCTTGGATTGTATGTCTGCCCTTGGCTGAGTAGAAGGTGGGACATGGTGATTTACAGTTTCACCGAGACCACACACATTGGGGGAGAGGAAATTTCCTAAAAGAAGAACAGGGGCTTCCCTGGTGGTGCAGTGGTTGAGAGTCCGCCTGCCGATGCAGGGGACGCGGGTTCGTGCCCTGGTTTGGGAAGATCCCACATGCTGCGGAGCGGCTGGGCCTGTGAGCCATGGCCGCTGAGCCTGCGCGTCCAGAGCCTGTGCTCCGCAACAGGAGAGGCCACGGCAGTGAGAGGCCCGCGTACCGCAAAAAAAAAGAAAAAAAAAGAAAAAAAGAAGAACAGGAATAGGGGCATGGTATATTTGCATGAGTGGGACCTCCTTTTCTTTAGTTGTCATTTACCAGAATTGCAGTCACTTCTTTGAAGTGATTGGTTAATGTACAACTTCAGCCGTGGGTTGACTCTCACTGGAGATGTGAAATAGACATGCTGTGGGAGATTCTGGCAGATTGGGGTTTCCAAAACCGTTCCTAGTCTCATTTGATTTAGTTCAGGGAGTTTTAGCTCTACCCAAGAAGGGATAGAAAATGTGATCCTCAGAGGTAGAGTCTCTTAGTGATCTGGGCTTTGCAGTCATTTTATATGGAGAGAGGGTACCTCATCTAGATTTAGATCCAAACCTGTGGGAAGGGATCATGTAGCACAGGGAAGAAGAGAGATGGGAAAGACAACTTTATAGCACTATTTATCATGAATGTAATAGGGTCAGATAAGGCTGACAAGCCAGTCCTCATGGCCCCTGTGAATAGGCTAAGGAAAGCAGGGATGAAATTGCAATATGAATTATTTAGGTAGAACACGAGGAAGGACTTTCTGGCTGCAAGGAAAGTCAGACATTGTAGCAAGCCTTCAAGGTATGGTTTTGTTCCGAGGTGACCAATGAGTGCCGCTTGTACCCTTCTGCTCCTGATTCCTACATCTGTGACACACATCCCCAGGTAACCACAGCTTTCCGTCTAGGTAGGATTGGATTTCAGAATATTTCACAACCCAGCACTAGAGATGCTCCACTCATCAACTAGACTGGCGAACGGGGGGAATGACACAATTTATTGCCCCAAATCTAGATTCAGAATTGAGATTATGAATGGAAACAGGGTCTGCACTAAATATTTTTTCAATACTTTGCCATTCTTGGGAGTCATTGCCAACTCATGAGGTAATCGCCAAGGCAGCAGCAATGACAACAACGGAAAATCCCGAGGGAGAGGAAAAAAGGACAGGGAATCTTGTAGAGGTGAATTCTTTGAAGTAGAAGTGAGGTTTTAACCAGAAGTGTTTAACTCCCTCCAGAACATTCATAATGGATACATATCACTTAAGAGGTTTTGCATTGTATACAGAAAAGAAACACAAATCACTCTGGCTTAAACAGTTTATGCAACTTATTGACTACAGCAACAGGGAGATGCAGAGATGATGCTCAATTCAGGTGAAGCTTGATCTAGGAGCTTAAAGACCTGATTTCCTCTCATTTTGCCTTTCCACGGAAATAGCTTCATCCGCAGGCACCTCTCTGTGGGTCATCAACAGCTCCGTGCTCTTTTCTGCTGGTCCAAAAACAGCTGCAGCAGCTGCAGACTTTCCATCTTCAACCCACACCATTCAGAGAAGAGAGAATGTCTCTTTGGATACCTCCTCCTCAAGTCCTGGGAGTCTGTCTGTCTCATTGGCCTGAGTTGGGTCATGTGCTCTTCTCTGAACCAATCATTGGCTGGGGGATGGCGCGAAGATCATCCTCAGAGTTCAGGAAAAGATCAGCCCCACCTAAACCAGGTGACTGAGATTGGAGTGGAGGTAAATTCCCCAAATGAGAAGCAGGATATGATGGAAGGCAGGGGACAAGGGATGCCGAGGGGGTTCAGGATTCTGTGCAATGGTAGTTTGTGAAGGTGTGGGTGGATGGGGGAGGGGCTTAAGTCTGTTTCCTAAAAGCCATTATTTAAATGGGGCTGGGGAAAAGACGGAAAGTTCATCTTGTCCAGAGGTTATCAAGGTGCACTTTTTAGAGAAACCTTGCCCTTCCCGAGAGACAGTTCATTACCTCCTTCCCTGCCTCTTAATGTGGAAATTGCCTTGGGGCAGCTTTTCCCTCGATTGCTCTACCAGCTTTGCCCGGAGCTTTGCCTCCCTAACAATCCTGCCAGGCGTGTGTGCACCTGGCTTAGAACTGATGTGCCAGGTGAGCCTGAGCTTTCCTAGCATGGAAGGATTCGTGGGCAAGGAGCCAACAGTGGGGCCGCCCTTTGGCTGGCAAAGGAGTAACCTGAGTAGACCCCTGTTTCTCCTTCGCCGTCTCTCCTTGTTTCCATGGGCCTTGTGCTGGCTACTTCACAGGTCTGGTGAAGGAGCAGGAGAGGGACCTGGAAGGACTCAGGCTTGGACAAGTTGATCCGTGACTTAGCTCCCGCTTCTCCATTCTTTGGCCACTGAATGAAACTTGTGCTGTGTTGGAGAAAAAAAAAAAAAACAGGCTTAGACCAGGTGCTCAGTCCCCCTTGGTTTCCTGCCTCATCTTTGCAACAGTCACATGCATGGTTGTTCTGAGGATTATCCTAGGCATTACATGAGATGGTGTATGCACAGCAGAGCGCCTCCATTTGTGTCTTAGACGGGCTTCCCTCGAAGCAGAGTCTCAAATAGGGATTCTTATGCAAGTGATCTGTTGAATACTGCTTTCCAGAGAAGGGTACAGCGAGGAAAGCAAATGGTTCAGGGAGAGGCGCTCAGAGGCGCTGGTCTCAGCTGGTGTGCAGCCTGATCCTATGGGGAGCACGGGGCCTCAATTGCATCTCAGACCTGGTCCTCCTTTAAGGCAAGGGGCCTGGCCTTCTGTGTACCTGTGTCATTTAGACATTGACTGTGGGCTGCTCCGAGGGCCTGGGGGTGGAACCTCCCTGGTGAGGCAACTCCCGTTCAGCTGCAGCCAATTTTCCAGAGAGGAGCGTGGCTGTGAGTCATTAGTGATCATCATTCACAGCAGCTGGGCTATGCGGCCTGTCCTGGTAAAGGGAATCTGGGCAGGGCACCCAGGGCATAGACTCCACCATGCTGGATACAATTTGGTGGCCAAGGGGGAGGGAGACAGGGCTTGTGAGTAGCTCTAGTTTATTGATATGGGAACTGAAGGAGAGAGATGAGGCCTGCAGTGCTAGCAGGCATTCGAGGAGGAATAAAGATGTAAACTTCTTGCCTCTTGTCAAAAGCTTTTCCTGTTATCAGTTTTCTCAGAAAAGTGGAACTGTTTCTTATAGATGATCTGGACCAGCCCCTTTATTTTAAAAACAAGGAAACTGAGGCCCAGAAAAGACCAAGTAACCCAAATTCACACACAGAGTAGGGCAGACCCAAGACCGAACCTACCTGAGCATCCCTCTTCAAACCAGCGAGCCCCATCCTGCTGCTTCTCTTTGAAAACAGGCAACTAAGGAAGCTGCTGTTGCTTTGTGCAAATATGTTCCCATGAACTCAGCGATACCCTCCGCTGCTTAGAAGCAAATTTTGATCATGTGGTGAATAAGCCTCCCAGACAACGGTGTTCTTGTTTCAGAAGGGGCTTTCGGGAAATGCCGTGAGCTCAGGTGCACGTTAGCGAGGGTGACAGAGAGGGCTGGCGCTGGGGCGCTTACATTTATTTAACAAATATTTATTGTGCTAGACAGTGGGGATTGCAGTGGTGCGCCATCCAGATGGGTTCCTCCTTCTAGAGGTTACAGTCCAGTGGGAAAGACAAAAATTATAGTACTCTTTGTGCAATGAAAATGACAGTTGTGGTACCTGCTCTTGAAGATGTTTGGGGTATTGTTTGAACCCCAAATGTTTGGGGTGTTGTGTGAACCTATAAGCAAGCAGCCTGACCTGGTTTGGGGCCAGAAAGCTTTTCTCTGTGGAGATCTAAAGAATGGAGAGAAATTAGGAATGGGGGGGGCGGTGAGGAAAGAGATGGAAGCACATTCCAGAAAGAAGGAGCAGCTTGTGTTGATCTCCAAGGTGGGGAGGTCTGTTTTAGACACTGTTTGTTTGAGGAGCGTCAAGGTGGCTGGAGGGTAGGGTGTGTTGAGAGATGAGGATGGAGATTTGGCTTTTTAGTGAAGAGGAAGACATTACATGAAGGTAAGCATGAGTGGGTGTGAGGGTTGGGTGTGCGTGTGTGTGTGTGTGTGTGTGTGTGTGTGTGTAGGGTAACAGGATAAGTTTTGCGTATTAAAAGTATCATTCTGGTAGTTACGGCATGGGGGGAATATACTTAGCAATATGGCAGACTCAACTGGCATAGCCCTCTCCCTTTTTCAAACCACATAGAATTATTGGAGAGAAAAGGATATAGAATATATTATATATAAAAGATATTAATACATTTATTATTATTAATGAATATAATATAATATTACTATATAGTTACAACTGACATCCCCATTTAAGGCTAGAATGCTGCTGCTTCCTTTATTAAAGGGCTAGAAAAACTCTGTCCACATGTCCACAGAACCTGGTTGTTGCCTGCCCAGGGTTCAAGGCTGAGAAAAGAAAATGCCCAGTGCGAAAGTGAAAGGCCAGATCTGTGTTATGCGTGGGTGTGCCCGCCTGGGGTAGAAGTTTTAACATGAGAAATTAAGGTGTAAACTCATCTAGGGCCAAGGAAATGCCTGGAGAGTAAGACCCCCTTTGTAAGGTAACTTCGACATCCCTTGGCTCACAGAACTTTTACAGAATAAAGAACCTCTGTTGAAGATGAGCTCATCATTAAAAAATTACAAGCCACATGATTAGACATTTTATGTGAAGTTAACAGGCATAAGTAGAAGTAACATCTCAAGAACTTGCGACAATAGAACCATCTGGAAGAGACTATAAAATAGGTTTGTTGAAAATGATCAGAGAGTTAAAAGAAGGATGAAAGAGAATAATGAAAGCACAGGATATTGTAAAAAAAAAAAAAGATAAGATTTTTTTAAAGCCAACTAAAATGAATAGAAATCAAGAATATCCTCATTGAAATTTAATACTCTTATTTCAGAGATGAGCAGCCGATTAGACATAGCTTCAGAGAGAGGTAGTGAATTGAAAGATAGACTGAAAGAAATTATCTGGAGTGCAAAACAATGGTGTTGATGGATTGGAAGGAGTCAAGAGTAGATTCAGAGGATGCTTCAGTTGTGGTGTCCTGGGCAAAAGTGGTGCCCGTGAGAATAAAGAACGGAGGGTGGATTAGAATGAAATTTAGGATACTTTGCATTTCAGGATTGAGAAAAAAAGATATGCCAAGGCAGAGAGTAGTGAGCTCGTTCTCTGGAGGAAAACCAATGACAATGGATGGAAGTTGGAGATTGGAGAGAGGCTGAGTTTTAGGCATTATAAGGAAGGTTTCATTTTTCTAAGAACCAGGCTTGGAGAGATTATGAATTATTATTATGAATAGAGATGGGAATATAAATTTTGACACCAAAGCCCGTTTGGGAAATACTGAACTGGGATGGAAAGGGATGCCACCTTGACATTTAGCTGGGGACATAGAGTCCTGGATCTAGTTGGCAGTAGCAGAGTTGGAGGGGGTGGGGAATATGGGACAGACAGCTTGGGGGGCTGGATCCTTCTTTTCCTGGGACTTGGCCCAGAACTTGACTTCAGCCTCAGGTCACAAGATAACTTAGCCAGGGGGGACTTCTGTTGTAGGTCCTGCCTCTCATGTAGCAAAGGGGTTAAGAAAGCCTGACTCTGCCGCTAGGTGTGTGATCTCGGCCCAGTTGCTTTCTGTCTCTGGGCCTCTGTTTGTTCACCTGTAAAGTTGGGATGCTAATAAGACTCATCTTACAGGGCTTTAGGCAAGATTCCCTGAGTCATGCATAAAATGGCAAGTTGGTAGTAAAATTTATAATAAATGTTAGCAGAATGGTGGTAAGTTATGACTATTTCTGGGCACAGAGAACTTGGGATAGGAAGGGTCCACCTAGGAGGGAATCCGTGAGCATTAGCCGTCATGGATTTCCAGGTAAGCATCGAAAAGAGTGACTTAACTATTAAAATCCAAACTATGACGTGTACACGTGGGAGATGGAGGGAGCAGACAGATTACAAGTCAGAGAAAGCCAGGCCTCTGGGGAAAAATGCTGTTTCCCTTTGGGTAGCTGCTGGCTCCAATTCAGCCTTGGGTTTTTTTCCCCAGGTGCTCAGGTGTGCTTTGAGAATTTCCTTGGGAGAATTTCCCCAGCCAAGGAAGAAAAATGTATCTCTTTGCATCTCCACTGTGACGGGCCTCTCCATTCTCTGTATACGTGACACGGTAGAGTGGGGATACATATATATTTAGTACGAGGGCAAACTAGTTCAGGTGAAATCGTCGCTGACTCAGATGCTCACTTCTCTGGCAGAAGAGAGGAAGCACCGAGGATTTACATAGGCGTGGCTCACTTTCCCCCTCTGTCTGCCTCATCCTTCTTCTGCCTTTTCTGTTGCTGGGCTCTGCCCAGCTTCAGGCCACACCCCATAAAGGAATGCCCCAACAGGAGAAGGCCCATTCACGAGTCTTCTGTTTCAAGGAGGCTGCCCTGGTCTCTGCATCTCAGTACTTTTCCTTTCTGTCTTTGTCCTTTGCCAAGGCTCCAGCAGAAGGGATTCTGGGAAAGAAAAGATTGTCTTTGTCACAAGCAAGGAGAAAAGGTGAAATGTGATGAATTCCCCACATGTGCTCCTCTGATTTGGGAAGGGGATAGAAGCTGCATTTTCTTTTTTCCCCTCTTGGAACTGCACAAAACACTTCACAAAACATGCAGCTGAACTTCCCATCCTTGGAAGATGACTTTAAAATAGGGCCATTAGACAAAAGTAAGTACGCGAAGAGCCAATTTAGTGCTAAATATACCCATTCTCATAAAATCTGCTATTTTTGAGTTAAATGTTGTGGAAATTACCAAATTTGCATTTAATTATTTTAATAGATCTTGTTTACAGATGACTAGGCAAAAATGAAAAAACAAAATACCCCAAACTAATTCATCTTGACTGCTCAGGTTGTAACTGTGCCTAAAATAGGAAAACATACTCAGAATATTTTCTCAAAGTCAGAGGGAAAGCCAACTTTAATTCCGTTTGGTCTCAGTGTCAACGCCACACATGCTGTTTTTCCTATTAAATGAGATTTATACTTTTGAAATTTGGGGACGAAATATACATTCCCTGGTGAGGGACTTTTCTGGACCTGTCTCCTAACTGGCTTCTAGACTTTGCTTTGGGTGTAGTGAGGAGTTAATGTCTTATATAATTGACAAGACTATGGTCTCTGTGTTCAAGCATGGCTGGGATTGAATTCAAGTTATGCTCCGTACCAGCTGTGTGTCCTTGGGTAAGTCACTTAACTTCTCCGAGTCCTGGTTTCTTCTTCTAAAAATAGAAATATTAATTTGTATGAGAGTGTCAGAAAAATTAATGAAAACCTACACATAAGGCAGCTAGTATAGTGCCTGGCACATAGTGGGCGCTCAGTAAATACATATTCCTTCCTTGTCCTCGTATCTTCCTCTTTTTACATGTGAACATTGTCTTTTCCTCCTCCTTGAGAGAGCAAACTTTCTGGGTTCAGTGGTTTCTCAACTACTTCCTGGGCCCCAGGGATAACTGGGAGAAAGAAGAGGAGAATTTTCTGAGCAAACATTGTTTGTGACCATACTTGCACCTTGTATTTGGAACCTGATTCTCGGGAGACTGGCAGGCATCGACTTGAAACGCTTTTCATTCCTGCCTCTGCTTTGGGGACAACTAGACCCATTAGCCCACAATACACAATTTGTGTCTGTGCTTGCGGGCTAAGCTAAGGATGCTGGGAAGTGGTCAGCCTTGCTGTTTTGTTTCTGGCTTGGTTGACACCCTTCATGCTGCATGTCTTAATTAAATGGGGAAGGTGCAATGGTGAAAAAGGCAAATTATCATTTCCCAAATTTGACTATGGCTACCTCACTGGGTCAGGGAAGGGGAACGAAAAAACAAAGTGCTGCTTCTTCCACGTATGGAAACAGTGAGAAGACAGCCAGCCATCTTTGAACCAAGAGGAATCTCGCTAGACACCTCGTCTGCTGTTGTTGCCTTGATCTTGGACTTCCCAGCCTCCAGAAGTGCTGACACTGAACTAATGGAAATACATTTTGCTGTCCTTGACATCATACAAACTCTGCCTTTGTATCAAGATTTTATGTCTTTGGACCCAAAGGACCCATGCCCAAACACAATGAGAGACTAGCGGACGAGAGTCAAAGATACTGAAGTTTGAGCTGAATGTAACCGTATGGGAGTCTTAGGTTGTCTTCTCTGGGGAAGAGAAAGATTAAAAAAAAAAGTGTTGGGAGGCTGCCAGCTTCATCCTCAGGACTGTTCTAGCTCACGTGGTCTTCAGCATGCTATTTGCCATGTGTCAAGGGAAAAGATTGTGGTCCAGGCAGTCCTCTTTTTACAAAGCCCTAGGCTTGCATTTCCAAGTATGATAGAGTATAACATTCATTCAACAAACCCTGAACAGTTAGTTCACACAGGCAGGAGCTGGTGACGGTTTTTTCTCATCTCTGTACGCCCAGCATTGAACATACTATCTGGCATCTCCTGAATACTCAGTAGTGAGTGGAGGGCTTCCCTGGTGGCGCAGTGGTTAAGAATCCGCCTGCCAATGTAGGGGGCACAGGTTCAAGCCCTGGTCCGGGAAGATCCCACATGCCGCGGAGCAACTAAGCCCGTGTGCCACAACTACTGAGCCTGCGCTCTAGAGCCTGCAAGCCACAACTACTGACCCCTCTCACCACAACTACTGAAGGCCGCACGCCTAGAGCCCATGCTCCGCAACAAGAGAAGCCACTGTAATGAGAAGCCTGCGCACTGCAACGAATAGTAGCCCCCACTCGCCGCAACTAGAGAAAGCCCATGTGCAGCAACGAAGACCCAACACAGCCAAAAATAATAAATAAAATAAAATAAAGAGATCAATGAGCCACTCATCATTTAAAAAAAAATAGTGAGTGGGGTTTATTCTGCTTGACAATAAACTCTAGCCAGTGGTTCTCAAACTTGAGCACACCTTGGAGTCACTTGGAGAGCTGAGTGACTGCTGAGTGACTCAGATTGCTGAGCCGTATGGCTACAGTTTCCTATTCATTCCTATTTCCTATTCATTAGGTCTGAGGTGGGGCCTGAGAGCTGATATTTTGAGAACCACAGCTCAGGTGGTCAGGAGTGAAAGCTTTGGAGTCAGGAACACTTGCATTTAAATCCCTACTTTAGTAGGTGTTAGCTGGGTAACTTTGATGCTGACTAGTCAGTGGACTTGGGCTCGAGTCCTGGCCGTGACACGTAGGAGCTATGTGGTCTCGGCTGAGTGGCAATGTCCCGGAACGCTGGCTTCCTCATCTATAGAAACGGAGTAAAAGTACACTCCCTGTTAGAGTCTTACAAGATTTAGACACACGTATATAAAGTTCCAAATGAATCCCTGGTGCATAATTGGCGTCCATAAATGCCACCTCTGATAGTTAATGGCTACTATCCTTTTCCTTAACTAACTCAGGATTAGCTGTTCTGTGTTGCCATAAACCTACTACAGTCCCAGCAAGGAAGCCAGGGAGTCTCTATTTCCCTCTCACTTGCTGGCCCTGTGCTCTGCCTTGTGCTTTCTGAATTTCTTTCCTTTGTTTTTGTTTTTAAAGGCACTGTTCTAGACAACCATTTATCCACCAAAGAAGCTTAAACTTTGAAATACATTTCTTGGACATATTAAACATTTATGACAGGCTTGAAGTTGCCTTTTTTTCCCAAGGAATATAAAATACATAGATAATTGGGTTTTTATATAAACAGATTATGCTTGGCATATTAATGTAAAAAGGATTTTAAATCCTAACAGAATTTAGTTTGTTGTTTTATTTACTTTTTTCTTTTATTTATTTACTCATAAATGCTACATTTTGTATCTCTAATAAGTCATGTCCATTTTTCTTATTCTCATAACTAAAACATCACAGTTCCACCTAATGTTATTGTATTAGTTTGCCGGGGCTGCCAGAACAAGATACCACAGGCTGGGGGGTTTAAACAACAGAAATTTTTTCCAAGTCTGGAGGCTGGAATTCCAAGATTAAGGTGAACACAGGGTTAGTTTCCTAGGAGACCTCGCTCCTTGGCTTGCGAATAGCCCCTTCTTGCTGTACCCTCACAGGGTCTTTTCTCTGTGTGCTGGCATCTCTAGCATCTCCCTGAAGTTCTGAATCCTGTTCTCAGCAAGTGAAAGAGGGGCCTTTTCTCTGTGTGGGGCATAGGAGCCGCCTTTAGGCTACAGTGAGAAAGGAAGGAGGTGTGGAGGAAGTGACATCTGGAATTAACCCAAAGGGCTTGACTGGTTTCTGGAGGATGCACCGGGCAGAATGTCCAGGTTCTCTTCAAGGACCAGCTCTGGATTCCCATCCACTCCTGGCACATGGCAGTTGCTGCCTTGGGAATGGAGCTCAGCGCTGAGCTGGTTGGAATTACAAGGGTGTTTCTGGAGTCAGACAGACACCCAGCTCTGATGGGCCTGGTTCCGCCCCTTTGGGCCCTGTGATGTTGGACAGCTCCCTTTGCCTCTCTAAGCCTTGGTTTCTTTTTCTTTCTTTTTTTTTTTAACTTAAAAAAAAGTCTTACAGATACAAAACTCACATACCATAAATTCCCCAATTTAACCTTTTTAAAGCATACAATTCAGTGATTCTTAGTATATTCGCAATGTTGTACAGCGATCACCGCTCTTCAATTCTAGAATATTTTCATCACCCCCAAAAGAAACCGCATCTATTCCACTCTCCCCAGTCCCCACTGTCCCTTGGCAGTCCCTAATCTAATTTGTGTCTCTGGATTTGCCTATTCTGGACAGTTCCTATAAATGGAATCATACCACATGTGGCCCTTTGTGACTGGCTTCTTTCACTTAGCATCATGTTTTCAAGATTCATCTATACTGGAGCGTGTATCAATGCTACATTCCTTTTACGGGTAAATCATATTCCAGCATATGACTATAACACATTTTGTTTATCCACTTATCATTTGATGGACAGTTGGATTCTTTCCACATTTTGGCTACTATAAATAATACTGCTGTGAATATTTGTTTACAAGTTTTTACATGTAGATCTGGAGTTAAGCCTCAGTTTCTTCATCTACAAAATGGGGCGGTTGTGAAGAGTAAATGAGGAACAGCAGTTAGCTGAGAGGAAATAGTATATATATACACATGGAAGGGACTGACATTAAAGGTGCTGCATTTATTCAACAAACATTTCTTGAGTGTATAAGGCACTGTTCTAAGATCCGGGGTTGACAAAATATGGCCTGCAGGCCAAATCCAGCTGCTGCCTATAAAAGCATTATTGGAACACATCTACATCTATTCATTTACCTGTTGTCCATGGCTCATCTGATGCTACAATGGCAGAATCGAGTAGTTGTGACAGAGACCATATGGCCCACAAAGCCCAACATATTTACTATTTGGCCCTTCACGGGTAAAGTTTGTCGACCCCTGATCTGGGTAATGACACATAGAGAATCTCTTGACACACACACACATCTATTCCCTAATGTAATGGGTCATTCTAGGAGAGGGGAGATAATAAAATAAATAGCTAAATTTTATATTATATTAGAAGGTGGTAAGAATGATGAGAAAAGTAAAAACAGGGTGGGTGACAGGGCATGCTGGGAGGGAATACAGTTGTGACTTTGAGTAGGGTAGCCAGGGCCAGCTTCACTGAGAAGGTGACATTTCAGAAGGAGGTGAGAGAAGGGGCAGTGCTGTATCTGGGGGAAGAGTGCCCAGGCAGAGGGGGTGACAAATGCAAAGTCCCTGAGGCAAGAGAGTGCTTGATGCAACCTGAAAGCAGTGAGGAGTCGCTGTGGCTGGAGCGGAATGGGCTGGGGAGAGAAAAGAGGAGTGCTCATCTTGGGGGGCTGTGCAGGGGTGGGGCACTGTCTCAGGCCTTGTGGGTTCTTCCGAGGACTCCGCCTTTTCTCTGAGTGAGCTGGCAGCACTGGGTGATGTTGAGCTGAGTAGGGCCATGATCGGACTTGTACTTTACAAGTCCCCCCTCAGCGGCGATATTTGAGCCAGGGCAAAATAGCCGTGGACCTTTGAGCCTTCCATCCCTGACCATTTCCCTTGACACCTGAAGACAGTGCCGGGAACGCAGGTATCAGCGGGGGCCGGACTGGGTGTGATGCGACAGGAAGACGGGGACTGTAGCGAAGTAAAGAACACGTGATCCTTTAAGGGATGGATGCTAATCCGTGCCAGCCAGTTGTCGGGAATCTGGGAATGGGAACTCAGAGCCCCAGAGCTGGTTCCTCAGGAGAACACAGAAGTGCAGATTTTGTATGTTCAGTAGTAATTCAACTTGTCTTTTTTTAAAAAAATTTTTATTGGAGTGTAGTTGATTTACAGTGTTGTGTTAATTTCAGGTGTATAGCGAAGTGAATCAGTTATACATATACATATATCCACTCTTTTTTTTTTTAGATTCTTTTCCCATATAGGCCATTACAGAATATTGAGTTCCCTGTGCAGGTTCTTACTAGTTAATCTATTTTATATATAGTAGTGTGTATATGTCAGTCCCAGTCTCCCAATTTATGCCCCACCCTGTAACCATAAGTTTCTTTTCTACATCCGTAACTCTACTTCTGTTTTGTAAGTAAGTTCATTTGTACGCTTCTCTTCTAGATTCCCTATATAAGTGATATCATATGATATTTGTCTTTCTGTGTCTGACTTACTTCACTCGGTATGACAATCTCTAGGTCCATCCACGTTGCTGCAAATGGCATTATTTTGTTCTTTTTTCTGGCTGAGTCGTATTCCATTGTATGTATGTATCACATTTGCTTTATCCATTCCTCTGTTGTTGAACATTTAGGTTGCTTCCACGTCTTGGCTATTGTAAATAATGCTGCTATGAACATTTTGGGGCGCAGGTATCTTTTCGAATTATGGTTTTCTCTGGGTATGTGCCCAGGAGTGGGATTGCTAGGTCATATGGTAGTTCTATTTTTAGTTTTTTAAGAAGCCTCCATACTGTTCTCCACAGTGGTTTTACAACTTGTCTTTTTAAATAACATGCACGACAAAACATATCAGCAGAAATTTTCCAGCACAAATACAGACGAATGTCCCTTTTTGGCTTCTAATACCTTGCGGGTATAGCTTACACAGCAATGATGGGTCCTCTTCCGGCTCATTCATACCCCAGGCTTGACCCTCTCTTCAGGACAGTCCCAGAGACTGAGAGGTTATAAGCTTGCTGTTGCCCTCCCGAAGTTTCCACTCTACGAAAAAGGGTAGCACAGATGTCCTTAAAGACAGAAAAATATTGAGTTAGGGTTAGGGTTACAAACTGGAGTCCTGAGGCAGACTTGGCCAGCAATTGTCTTTTGTTTGAGTAGCACAATGGTATATAAAATAAAAAACTCTTTTAAGCTAGTTGCTGTCTTTTGAAAATCGAAAGATTTCATAGTAAATTCCAGATTTGGGCTTCTCATGAAACATCAGGAGAATGTGGCCATGCCAGGCCCAAATTCCTGCATACATGATGGTGACGCTGAGAATGGCTGCCTCTTTCGGGGTGGGGGGTGTGCTCCCAACTCACCCCGGGGCCAGTTCCACTTTACTAATTTACACACCCTGCCTGTCCTCCTCCCTGAAGGCTTTTGGGTTTGAATCTCTTGAAGTTGGGGCTGCAGATCTGAGTAGCACACCTGGGGCTGAGTCCTGTGTGCATGAACTTCCATGCTTGTCCCCAGGACCCAGAACCTCATGTGTCTGCCATGACCAATGAATGACCAGTTACTATTCCGTCTATTTGTTGTCACGTCCCCAAGCCCCTGGCACAGTGCTCCAGGCTCAACCTCCAGGGCAGAGCAGCCTTCAGAAGGAATTACAGGCAGCCTAAGGGCTGCTATTTTCTTAGAATTCTGACCTGCCCTCTGTGTCCAAGAGGTACACTTTCTTCACCTCTACCAGGTCCCTCTGTTCTCAGGTGGTCCTCAGGGCCAGGAGGTCCATGGTAGCCATTGCTGCCCCTCTGAAATTCTAGGGATAAGAGAGAGAGGACATATTTTCCCTCCATCCCATCTGGTGCCCCAGTGTAACCTTCTTGATCGAGTTGATCACATGGTAAAGTCAGGGTCGCAGCTGGGCCTTGGGAAGCATTTCATCCATGATGTTGTAATTGGTTTTCATCCTTTTGTCCTCCCTCCTGACTCCACCCCCACCCCCCACCCCCACCCTTTCCTCCTTTCTCTGCTGCTATGATGCTTCACTGATTCCCCTTGATGTTCAGGGAGAATTCACTCTCCATGACTTGTTTTGTCCCTGTTAATCCCCAGTCAATATGGCATCCGATGCAGTCACTGTTCAGGGAAAAATAATTATTATTCTGCCTGGGCCAAAAGTCATCTTAATTTAAAGGATAAATTGCTAAGTCAACTTCCAGACTTCATTCTTAAGGGACACAGGTCATGGGTTGACAGAGGGAGCTGACAAGTTTTGATAGTCTATTCCTATAGCAGTACCCTTTTTTTTTTTTCTTCTGGCCGTGCAGCCTGCGAGATCTTAGTTCCCTGACCAGGGATTGAACCCACACTCCCAGCAGTGGAAGCACAGAGTCTTAACCACTGGACCACCAGGGAAGTCCCAGCAGCACCTTTAAAAAAAAATCTTTTCTTATTTGTACTTTTTTTGAGGGCCTACAATGTGTGAATCTCTTTGACTACATTATGTCTAGTCCTCCCAATAGCCCGTGAAGTTTTCTCATTTATAACATGAAGAAATTGAGTCAAGAAGATTGCATAACTTACCCAAAGTCATATGACTAGTCAATGGCAGAGCTGGGATTGGAACTCAGATGTGTCAGACTTCAAAGCTCACACGTTGAGGAAGAGACCCACCTGGGACCTCCACCCCCCTGCCTTTCAGCCTTATCCATCTCTGGGATAGGAAGAAAGCTTCCTCCTTAAAGATCTCCTGGCATGAGTTTGATGATTTATCTCCTTTGAGCCTGATTTATATAGTTTCGTTATACATAGAGAAATATGATTATGTTTCTTGGATGTCTTATTGCACATTTGGGACCACAGAGTGTCCTTAATGTCTCATGAGCAGGTGAGTGGGAGAAGCAGGGGCTGATGGGAAGGAAGCCAGGGTCGCATCTGCTGAGCAAGAAGTCTCAGGTGAGAATCAGCTCTGCTCTTGGATGTAACCCAGTCTTCCCAGGATTCTCAGCCTTTGGGGGAGATGGAGTCACAAGAGCAGGGATTGCCCACATTTTCTTGGCTGTTCTCATATTCACACACACAGGACTTCTGCCCATGCAAACATTCTCTCTGTCTGAGAATTCTTGCAGCAGGTTCACGCTGTGCTTGCTTTTGTCTGACTGCATTCATCTCATAGTGTCCGCCATGTTCTTCCTTCTACTTTGGCCTCATTGTCATTATTTGCAGCTTAAGAAGCTCTTGAGGGTCCTTAATGGTGCTGGTGCTCTTGTATCACCTCACATGGACTCAAAGGTGCTGATCTGAAGCTTCTAGAGCAGTGAGAAGTCATCTCTCCCCAACTCTGAGATAGACTGTACTATCTGAGCTCCAGAGCCATCCTGCTTGGGCTTTATACTAAAACATCTCATGAAAACAGAGCCTTCAGTTTCTCCATTCATCACCTCTCTAGAATGTTCCAGGGGCCATGCACCTGGTTCTTGCTTCATCCCCACCTCTCTTTCTTGGGCCATCAGAACCTCTTGCTTTCATCTTTATCCCCAACCAGTGCTCTCCTGCAGTGGACTCACGTAAAAGCATTGTCTCGGGGCTTAGCTCACTAATTCTCCGCACTCTCGGACATATCTGAAGTTCAGTCAGGGCAGGACATGTTAATAGAGAATAGTATGGGCATGGATGGAAACGTAAAATGGCTCAGTGGCTTTGGAAAACGGTTTGGCAGTTATTTGAAATGTAAGCTTACCATATACCACCCAGCAATTTCACTGCTAGGAAGCTACCCAAGAGAAATGAAAGCATATGTTCACACAAAGACATATCCATGAATATTTATATTGATACAAGCATTATTCATAATAGCGCCAAAGTGGAAACAATCCAAATGTCCATCAATCAATGAATGGATATACAAAATGTGGTACATCCCATACAGTGGAATACAATTCAGCAATAAAAAGGATTGAAATACTATAACTGCTATGACATGGGTGATCTTCAGAAACATGCTAAATGAAATAAACCAGATGTATAAGCTAGTTGTTGTACGATTCCATTATGAAATATCCAGAGAAGGCAAATCTGTAGTAAGTAGATTGGTGGTTGCCTTAGGCTGGAGGTGGGGGCAAATAGGCATGAGGGAACTCCTTGGGGTGCTGGAAATGTCTAAAGTAGGAGGCCGGTAATGATCAAAATATCACACGTTCACTAAAAAAAAAAATCATAGAATTGTATACTTACAATGGCTGAATTTTATGGTATGTAAATTATATCTCAGTGAAACTGATTTTAAAAAATATGTGGGCTCTGATTCAGACAGACCTTAATTTGAGTTCCCACTCCATTGCTCACTGGCTCTTCCCTCGTGGATTACTTAATTTAATTGAGCCTCAGTTTCCTTTTCCATAAAATGGGCATAAACACTACTTCACCAGGTTTTTGTGAAGATAAAAGTTGGTTAGAACATGAGAAATGCTTATGGGACATCCCTGGTGGTCCAGTGGTAATGAATCCGCCTGCCAATGCAGGGGACGCAGGTTCGATCCCTGGTTGGGGA
Source organism: Aethalodelphis obliquidens (assembly GCF_003676395.1). Taxonomy (NCBI): domain Eukaryota; kingdom Metazoa; phylum Chordata; class Mammalia; order Artiodactyla; family Delphinidae; genus Aethalodelphis; species Aethalodelphis obliquidens. The sequence continues at coordinate 2,727,101 of NW_020837962.1, read as the reverse complement.
ACTAAGATCCCACATGCTGTGGGACAACTAAGCCCGCACCCCACAGCTACTGAGCTTGCGCGCCTCAACGAGAGAACCCGTGTGCCACAAACTACAGAGCCCACGTGCTCTGGAGCCTGAACGCCACAACTAAAGAGAAGCCCGGCACCGCAATGAAGAGCCTGCACGCCTGCAACGAAAGATCCCACGTGCCTCAACGCAGACCCCACATGCCTCAACAAAGACCCTGCGTGCCACAACTAAGAACCGATGCAGCCAAAAATATAAATAAATAAATAAAAGTAAAATAAAAGAACATGAAAAATGCTTAGAATCAAGAAAATATAATAAGAATAAAAATTAAAATATATAAAAAACGAACATTCGTATACTATGTGCTCAGTAAAATTTATTTTTCAATTGCTATCTTTCCTTGATGCTAAGACTTTAAAAATATTATTAATATTTTTGAAATGTACTGTAAGAGTGTATAGGCAGAGTAATTGGGTTTATTTTATCTTGGCAAGTGTTTCTGAATGTACGATGCATCTGTAGATTGAAGGTGTCTTAAGACTGGAGGAGATGCAGTCTTTTCATTATTGCCTGCCACATTCAGTCTCCAGTGGGTCCTGTCTGAATTGCATTTCAGGCCACCTGTCTCCTTCTTCCTTGCTTACCACCACAGGTCTTCCAGTATTCCTAGCTCCTGCTTCCTATTTTTGCAAAGCTTCTTGTAGGGAGGCTTGGAAGGAGGAAGGGCAGGATGTCCCCACGGGGCTTCCCGCAGCATCCCAATTAGACTAGTTGTGGGGAGATTCTGGAGGAGGGAAGTCTGGGCTTGTGCCAGGAGGATGGCTGCGAGTCTGGAGAGAGAGAAAATAGAGCACGGAAAGGGAGATGAACTTTCTAAGCAGCCAGTTTCATTTTGGGCATGGCAAGTGCTTGTGCTGTCAGGAGGAATCAAGCTCATCTGCTGAAGAGAGCTGCCAGAGGCTGAGAAGCTCCAACCTTACAAGTTACCCAGCTCCTCTTGGGTTTACTGAAAACTTGGCACTGCCTGGTGGGGAATACAGAGCTTGGAGGCTGGGAAACGTTGAACTGAACTTGAGAGCACCATCTTGGATATTGGCATTGGAAGTCGTCATCGTTTGACTTCGGAACACCCTTCGCTCTTGCATCTCACCAGGGTTTGTTTCCTCCATGTACCCTGGTCTCCCTGTTTCCACAGGTACTGCTCTCCCTCTGCTTCTTTGCCTTTGTCTCTGCAGCCCTGTCCCCTTCTCTTTTTGCAGATGTGGAAATCAGACCTCGTTCAAGGTCACATGGCTTGTAAGCGGCAGAGCTGGAATTAGAACCCAGTTTTCAATGACTCAAAAGCCTGAGCTCTTGGCTACTCAGCTCTGTTACCTCCCAAATTTTGGTGTGAGTCACAGCACGTGTTGTCATATTATATCATAATTGTATGCTGGCACATCTGCTTCCCCTGCGCACAGATTGTATACTTTTCATCCCTGTATCTTCTGGGCCCAGCAAAGAGCCTGAGTACAGGACCTTGGTGTGTGTTAAGTTCCTGAGTCAGACCCCACTTCTGCCATTTACTAGCCCTGTGGCTTTGGGTGACTTGTTTAACCTTTCTGAGCCTCACTTTCCTCATTAGGGGATAATAATACTTACCCAGGGTGTTTGTGATTTAGTGAGATGATGCGTGTATGGTGCCTGATGTGAATTAAGTGTGGTGGTCAGTTTTGTTTTCCTCTGGGCACCCGAACCTTGTTTATTCTCAGCCCACTCAGTTTAGATGGGACAGGCACAGTGCCATGACTCTGGCCACATGGATTGGTTCAGAGGAAGACATGTGACCTGGATGGATGAATCCATGCCTTCTCTGGGACTTTGACTAGATATACCAGGAAGAGGCACTTTTCAGCCTTCTGAGATGATAGGTGCCAAGGGCCATATAAACGCTGAGTTGCTGTTGCCATCTGGTGGGAAAGCACTTTCCCGAGAGTGAAGCCAACCCAGAGGAAACAGAACCAAGAGAAGGAAGGTGAAAGAAAGAGCTCTGATCATATTGAGTTTCTGGGTCCTGTCATGCCTCCCCTTTTCCAGCTACATGAACCAATAAATTCTCTATTCTCTCTCTCTCTTTCTCTCTCTGGCTTGAGCTAGCTTAAATTGGTTTTGTCACTTGCAAGTGAAATTTCCGTTTTGCATAGTAGGCATTTAAAAATGGCAAGTCTTTTTTTTTAAATTGAAGTATAGCTGATTTACAATACTATATTAGTCTCAGATGTACAGCACAGTGATTCAATATTTTTATAGATTATACTACCTTTAAAAATTTTTATAAAATATTGGCTATATTCTCTGTGCTGTACAATATATCCTTGTAGCTTATTTATTTTATACATGGTAGTGTGTACCTCTTAATCCCCTATCTTGCCCCTCTCCCCTTCCCTCTCCCCACTGGTAACCACTAGTTTGTTCTCTGTATCTGTGAGTCTGTTTCTATTTTGTAATATTTATTCGTTTGTTTTATGGCAAGTCTCATTTTTATTTAAATGCTCAGTAAGTGATGGAGTGAATAGAAATAATAAATGCTTATAAAATGATCAGAGTTGAATTTTAGATTTAGCAAAGATCAAATAATTAAATAGGCAAGCTAAGGTGAAGACAGGTCATAGGGTGCAGAATTCACGGAGTGCAAGATTCTTCAGTTGGATGCAGGGTATTGAGGCTGCATTATTTTCTTGTATGAGAGCCACAGTGGGGTCCAGGAATAATGGTGGCAGGTGAGGCTGACCACGTAGGTTGGGGCCAGGTCATCAGAGCCTTCAGTGCCATGGTATTGCATTGGAGGATACATGGTGGGAGGTGAAACCAAAGGGCAGTAGATCATTTGGGAAACTGAGTGGGGATAAATGAGGACAGCGGCAGTGTTTTGAGGCACATAGCTAGTCTTTAATCACAAGTCATCACAAACCAGATTGGGAAGTGGGGATATGAGTAGGGGTCGAGCCTGGCATAGCACAAGCCCTACATGTAGTAAGTCCTACAGATATGAGTTGGTTTGATTTGATTTTTTTTTTTTTAAAGGAACTGAGCTTGTCAACTATAGTTTGACAATAACCTAAGTTTCCTTCACTTCACTGATTCATTCAACAAATATTTATAGAGCACTTATCACAGATCAGGCATTGTACTAGGTACTTGGAATTCAGCTGGTAAAAAAGAGGAAGAGTCCTGGACATCTCAGAGTGCACTTCTTTTTTTTTTTTTTGCGGTACGCGGGCCTCTCACTGTTGTGGCCTCTCCCGTTGCGGAGCACAGGCTCCGGACGCGCAGGCTCAGCGGCCATGGCTCACGGGCCCAGCCGCTCCGCGGCACGTGGGGTCCTCCCGGACCGGGGCACGAACCCGTGTCCCCTGCATCAGCAGGCAGACTCTCAACCACTGCGCCACCAGGGAAGCCCTCAGAGTGCACTTCTAATGGGGCGATAAGTCTGTAATATGTTAGGTGGTGATAAGAGCTAAGAAGGAAAGAAATTTGGGTGGGAGGAGGGGAGTTGGGGGAAGAAGTGCTATTTAAGAAGATGGGCAAGGGAAGCTGATGAGGAAGTCTACCTTAAGAGCAAGACACATGGGAAGGTGTGTCTGGGAAATTAATCTCTGGGAAGATGTTCATAATGTAACACAAAATGGAATGGACATCAGCATAAGGAACTAGAAAGCAGATTTGGGATAGAGAGAGATTGCTTTCTTTTACCACTGGGGAAATCTTGACTGTGATACCAACTTTTCTTTTTTTTTAACAAGTCACTTAAACTATTTTTTTTTTATGATTTGAAACAACTCACAGCACAACTGATTATAGCACAGGAGACTCTCGTGGGCCTGAGATGGAGAGCAGCTTTCCCGGGTAGAGTCAACTTTTCAATGTTCCTTCCAAAACGTTGTGTCCAGAACGGACTCGGACCTCCCTGGGTGCTCTGAACAGCTAGTGTCGGGTGACATGGAATAGACGAGACTGTGACAGGTACGCCATGATTCAGGTGGCCATTTTGACCTGGTGCTCTTGATTCTAGAGTCATGTGATATTTATGAGCTTTTCAGGATTCTAAAAATCAAACCACTTTTAAAAGATGTGCCCAGTATTTTGGGCATCAGCCCCCCATAATCCCATTTCCAGCCTTCAAGGATAGCCCCACACTGGCCTCATTTCTCTCCTTCTGCTCAGGGCGGGGCTGACGGCAGCAACCTCCCAGGGTGTCTGATACACACATCATTTGGGTTTTTAAAAAATCTGAACGTTTGGTGACTTGAAAAAAACCTAAGCTTATGGAGGTGTAATTTACATGGCACAACATTCACCCATTTTAAGTGTACAATTCAGGGCTTTTAAAATTAATTAATTAATTAATTTGTCTGAGTTGGGTCTTTGTTGCTGCGTGCGGGCTCTCTCTAGTTGCAGCAAGAAAGGGCTACTCTTTGTTGCGGTGCGCGGGCTTCTCATTGCGGAGGCTTCTCTTGTTGCGGAGCACGGGATCTAGGCACACAGGCTTCAGTAGTTGTGGCACACGGACTCAGTAGTTGTGGCGCACGGGCGTAGTTGCTCTGTGGCATGTGGCATCTTCCCGGACCAGGGCTCGAACCCATGTCCCCTTCATTGGCAGGTGGATTCTTAACCACTGCGCCAACCGGTTGTTGTTTTTTTTAAAGTAAATTGAACAAGTGTGTAACTATCACCACCATGAAGTTTTAGAACATTTTCGTCGCCCCAGTAAAATCCTTTTCTTGCTCCCATTGCTAGCCCCAGGCAACTACTAATCTATTTTCTGTTTCTATAAATTTGCCTCTTCTGGCAAATTTAATATCAGTGGAATCACACACTCTGTGGTTTTGTGTGTTGGGCTGTTTTTGAGGTTCACGCATGTTGTAGCAGGTATCAATACTTCATTTCTTTTTATTGCTGAATAACATTCCCTTATATGGAGAGACCACTCCATTCACCCATTAGTGGACATCTGGGCTTTTTCCACTTTGGGGATGTTATGAATAATGCTGCTCTGAATATTCTCATGCCAGTCTTTGTGTGGAGATAAGTTTTCATTTGTCTGGGGTAGCTATCTAGGAGTGGAACTGTTGGATGCTATAGTAAGATTATATTTAAGTTTTCAAGAAACTCACGGCTTGGTTTTTAAACCTTGTTAAAATGTCCTTTCGGCCACAAAAATAGGGCAGCGGCTGAGCATCACTTGTGGCCCTGGATACTTTCCATACATGACTGCCGCCAGCCTGCAGCAGGATTTTCAGGACCTTCCACGCCCTGCCGTTTGCTGGAGTGGTTCCACCCCACAGTCGCTCCTCCAGGCATCCCCTTCCTGCCCCAGCCAGCCCCGAGGAAGAGGAAACACAAAGACGGCTACAGCTGTCTGAACTCGGCTTTTTCTCCAAATGAGACAGGTGCAGTCCTGTAAAAGCAGCTGCGATGTTTCCCTGCTGAAAAGGGCTTTTCATGCAAGAGACAAAACAGATGAATGTTGTGCTAGAAAGGTGAACCTTGGTAGCTGGTATGAAGAGTGTGTGATGTTTGCTTCTTGTTTCTCTGGGAGGAGACGTGGTCCCTTTTCATCTTCGGCTACTGCTTGGTCTATTTCAGCATCCAAAAACACAGAGGGCAGAGACCTGAAACTTTAGCAAGAATCAAAGATTGCTAGAGACTTGGAGATGGTCTCCTGATGATGTGACAGGTCAGTGAGGCTAGTCAGCCAGTCAGTGAGCTGTGATGGAGAGAGAACTCGTGATCAGAGCCACATGTGGCCTCGTTCATCCCGTGGGCACCTGTGGAATTTGGTCTAGGACAGTCCTGAATGAAGCCTGTGTATGTCCAAGAGACAAGAGAGCCATCTCAATTGAACAGATGCCAGCGTTACCAGCCTCCTTGGAGATAATTGATCCTCCTCTAATGGGACTGGAGGTGACAAAAAATATTCAAAACCAGGCTCCCAAGATTTCATTGTAGCTCAACCTGTAAACTCAGGGATGCAAGAGATGTACCTCTCTTGCTTGTTAAGAAGGTGATCTAGAGTATTAGCTGCCTGAGTTCAAATCTGGGTTGTAGAAGACCGTTGGATAACTTATGTAACTTCTCCGTGCCGTGGTTTTCTCATCTTTAAATGGGACTGAAAATAATCCCTCCCTGTTTTGAGGATTGACTGAGATAATTTATGTAAAACACTTAGCATAATGATGTATACATAGAAATACCACAGTAAACATTAACTATCATTACTACTACTTTTCAATTTACATTTTATTACTAAGGTGATTTTCTCTTTTGAACCTTTATTCTACCAGGTGGGCACAATTGAATCTTGGTCTATTCTAGGCAACCCCAGGCAATTCAGTATTGCCTCTCCCCAAAGATTTTGATTCTGTAAATGTGTGGAGGGTTGTATCTGAAGCAGGGTGGGAGTACGATCATCCCTGACTAGGTGAGAGGCCATCTGGTCTTCAGTTTTCATCTGTCCAGGCTGATATCCATGGAGGTCCATTTTACCTTGTATTTGCAGCTTTAGGAATTGAAGCACAGAGAGGTTAGGAAACTTGCCTAAGGACACACAGCTAAGAAATGGAGCTGAGATTCAAGACCACGTCTGTCTGACTTCAGGGCCTTTGCTGGTTACCATTTGTCTTCTAAAAATGACCCCAAAGGTTTCTCCACCTTAAGTCCAGGTGGTCACCCTATTAAAAAGAAAAGGGGCAGAGTTCTTTTGGGGGGTGTGATTTGTGGGGTCTATGATTGCTTCATGACTAGACAGAGAAAGACTTGAGGACTTGAGTCATCTGCCGAATAGAACTTTTTTGCTAGGTTTGGAAAGCAATCTGGTGTTTGGTTATTAACAAGATAACACTCAATGCCTATTTGTTAAATTGAAGGAAGGAGAGAGGGAAGAAAGAAAGAAGAGGTTTGGGTTTGCATTCTCGAGACACACCTTTGGAATATATTAAAGTTATGGGCTTTTACCAGGGTTATGCCTTGGAATTTCCATAAGAACATTTTCAAAATGTGTGTTCTAGGGCCACACCCCACACCTAACTGAATTGGAATCCCTGGGGTCAGTTGTGGGCAAATGAACACAGATACATCTAAATTTGATTCTAAATTGTACCTCTCGTTGAGAACCATGGGTTTGTAGGGTTTTGTTGTTGTTTTTAAGCAAATTTAGGATTGGGTGCTTTAGCAAGTGGTTTGTTCTGGTTTGTGGATCTGGGTCGTTGTAGCGCCATCTCTTATCTGGAGCCTTCCTGTTCATTTCCATGCTGGGAGGAGGCACTCAGTGATGCCTTTCAGAGACCATTGAAGTGTACCACTGGGTTGCCACTCCAGTTCACCTTTGTGAAGGCCAAGGAATGTGTGGGCTTGATACTTTCCTTTGAAGCAAACTCTGTGCCACTTGGAGTGAGGGTCTCCTTTTGTCTTTATCCCTGATGGTAGAGCAACAAATTCAAACACATCTTCCTGATTTTCAGGTCTAAATTGACCTAAATCAAAAGTGCTTTCCCTGGTTATAGTGGTGGTGTTGGTGGTGGTTCCCAAGGGACCAATAATACAGCATCTACTGTTTAGATAAGAGGGCTCTCACAGTCTGTTAAGGTTAGGGGTAGGAGTAGGGTTAGGGTTAGGGTTAGGGTAGGGATAGAGAGATCTGTTTTTCCCGGCAGTGCCTGGCCTGACCTAGCCTGGAGGTGGCCTGATCTGAATTTCCCACCACCCACAGTAGAGGGTGCTCATCCTTGTTTGGTATGACATCTCCAAATTAACTGGCTGCCTTCAGGACTTGTGGGTGTCACCCATTGGACAGGAATAGTCATTGAAGCCTTGGGAAAATTGTCTTGCCTGCGAGGCTCATTATTGCATCCAATACAAAGCAATTTGGGCAGGGAGGTTAGAGTTAATATGCTTAATATTCAGTTGCTGCAGGGACCCAGCCAAGGAATTGAGAATGTCCTGAAAATTACTGGCTCATTTGTTTGCATCCTCAGGCTGTGTTCTTGGAACCCATGGAGGAGGGAGGGCTGAACACAATGGAAACTGGAAAAAGGCCCAGGCCAGTATATAATGGAGGAAAAGGGTTTTGTGGCTGTAGTCAAGTGGTCACTTAATCTGATGCCCAGTCAGTGTAGGCTTCTGCCCTAAACTAGCAGGGATCACTTCCTCCCTTCCCCCTTCCCCCCTCTCCCTCCTTCCCTCCCTTCCCCCTTTCTTCCTCCCTCCCTCCCTCCCTGTTTCTTTCCTTCCTTCTTAATTCCTTTCTTTTTTTCTTCCTTCCTTCCTTCAACAAAAACTTTTCTAGTCCCTTTTGTAAACCTGGAATTGCACCAGGAAAATTTTTAGAGATTACCTGTGTTGGTTTACATATTCCTAGAAATAAATGAGGGCTGTTCCCAGAGCCCAGGGATTTGACAATTAACAAAGTCATAATATTGAAGTCTCCCCCACTCCCAATTTTCTTCTTCCTAAATTCTAATTCTTATTTTGAGGAAATGAAAAATGATACAGAAAAGTACAAAGAACTAGGTAACAGTCACTCAGCTTTCCACCATTCCAGAGTTAACAATTGTTAACTTTTGGTCACATTTCTTCAGATATATATTATTTGACATCAGAACCAATATGTTACAGATCATGTTGCAGTTGGTCTTTCCTGAATCATTTGCTGTACAGCAGAATTTAACACAGCATTGTAAATCAACTATGCTTCAATAAAATTTTTATTTTGCTTCTCCACGCTGCCTCATAATTGGGATTATCCCTGTATTGCTGTCCACGGGGTGAACATCCCAGTAGACTGTGATTTCCTTGAGCCTAAGGCTGTACCATACTAGTCTGTCTGACCTTCTTTTGTATCTGCCTCTCACTTAAACAGGCATGCCAGCTGGTTCCTGGGGCTCTCAGCAAACCCTTGTTAGGTTGGCAAGGAATCATCAGTGGAGTCTGTATGGTGTGAGGCGTCAGGTGTGTGTGGAGAACAGCATGGAGGTGTAATGTCCTCGGGTTCTCATTCACAGGAACTTCCCAAGGTGTTCCTGACTCTAAAGGTCCTTAGCTCTGAGAGACCTTGTCAGAACAGTATGGTTTGGGGGATGGCAGCGTGACGTTGCTCAAGATCTCAGGAAGGGGCTGAAGTTTCAGATGTAAAAAGTGCTTTGAGAAGGTGAAGCAGAGGTTGTTATTTAAGAGCCAGGCAGCGTGGAACAGCAGCTGCAGGAAACTAATACGGGTGGTTTCTGTGCTAAGTTCTGCTTATGCAAGAACCTTGTGCACACTGTAGGGACTTCCTGAAATGCCTTCAAAAGTTCACAGTATTTGTCATTAAAAAGTCTGCACATAAATGCTGGAGAGGGTGTGGAGAAAAGAGAACCGTCCTGCACTGTTGGTGGGGATGTAAATCGATACAGCCACTATGGAGAACAGTATGGAGGTTTAAAAAACTAAAAATAGAACTGCCATACGACCCAGCAATCCCACTACCGGGCATATATCTGGAGAAAACTATAATTCAAAAAGATACGTGCACCTCGATGTTCATAGCAGCATTATTTACAGTAGCCAAGACATGGAAGCAAACTAAATGTCCATTGACAGATAAATGGATAAAGAAGATGTGGTGTACATATAATGGAATATTACTCAGCCATAAAAAGAATGAAATAAAGCCATTTGCAGCAACATGGATGGATTTAGAGATTATCATACTAAGTGAAGTAAGTCAGACACAGAAAGACAAGTATCATGTGATACCGCTTATATGTGGAATCTAAAAAATAATGATACCAGTGAACTTATTTACAAAACAGAAACAGACTCACAGACATAGAAAACAAACTTATGGTTACCAAAGGGGAAAGGGTGGGATGAAGGTTAAATTAGGAGTTTGGGATTAACATATACACACCACTATATATAAAATAGAAAAACAACAAGGACCTACTGTATAGCACAAGGAACTATATTCAGTATCTTGTAATAACCTATAATAGAAAAGCATCTGAAAAGAATACATATATATACAAAATGAATATATATATGTATATATAAACTGAATCACTTTGCTGTACACCTGAAACTAACACAACAAAGTAAATCAACTATATTTCAATACAAAGTTGTTTGTTTAAAAAAAAATAAGTTCACAGTTTAGTTCTGGGAGATGACACATAAGCCAACAGTTACACAGCCCAGCAGGTGAAGGTTTTGATAGAGGGAAGCACAGGGAGGGCAGGTAACCCAGAGGGAGGTATATGTGTGGATGCTTCTGGAGCTTATCTAAGCTGTGCCTCAAAGATCAAGGAGGAGCTATAGCTAGACGAGGATGGGGGAGGCCATTTTAGTTAGAGGGAGCCTCATACAGAGGCAATGAGACAGCAAGAACGGGCAATAGCTCTTGTCTTTCCAACTCTTGGGAAGGTCAGATAGCCATCGTGAGCAGTGCTTCCCAAACATTAAGATGAACGCAGATCACCTGGGGGATCTTGTTACAATGCAAATTCTGATACAGTGGGTTTGGGGTGGGTCCAGAGATTCTGCATTTCTTACAAGCTCTTGGAAGATGCCAATGCGGCTGGTCTGTGGACCACACTGTGAGGTGCAAGGCCTTGGTATTCTGAAGTTTATAACACTTTTGCCCATTTCTTACCACATTTGAACCTCTCCTGGAGAGTGCCAGGTCCTCGATTTGCAGCTGTGGATCCAGAAGCTTGTTGAGAGGAAGTGCCTTGCCTGAGTTCACACAGCCTCAAATGACATCTTTGATTCTAGAATTCAGGTTTTCTGACTTTGAATACAGTGCTCTTTTAAATAACTTATCATGCAATTTATTATGGCTTGCAAATAAAGATTATGCTTTGATTTTTTTAAAAAAATTATTTTATATTGTAGTATAGTTGATTTACAATGTGTTAGTTTCATGTGTACAGCAAAGTGATTCAGTTATACATATACATGTATCTATCCTTTTTCAAATTCTTTTCCCATTTAGGTATTACAGAATATTGAGTAGAGTTCCCTGTGCTATACAGTAGGTCCTTGGGCTTTGATTATTTTTAACCCAGCCTGAGAGTCTTTTTCTTTTAATATATTATTTGATCGTATTTCCACTTACTGATATAACTTGTTTATGATTAATTCTGTCTTCATTTTTGGGTGATGTTTTTGTTCTTTATACCTCCTTGCTATTTTCTTTCCTTTCCCTCTTGTATGTTTTGCTGTAAATTGGTGCTTCCCAGCTTTAACCACACGCTGGAATCACATCCAGAGGTTTAACGAATTCTGATGTCTGGCTCCCATCCGAGATTTGGATTTATTTGCCCTGGCATGTGGAGTAGGCATCAGGATTTAAAAACTCTTCCCCAGGTATTCTAATGAGCAACCAAAGTTGGGAATCACTGATCTAGATTTTTTTTTTTCAGCCTCATTTTCCCCTCCCTTCCTGCTATTTCCATGATATCTATAGTCATTTTTAAAGTTCTTCTGCTGGTCACCTTTTATTTTTAAAGAGTATACTTAATTCTTTTTCTTCATTTGTTAACAGTAAAATTGGAGAGGAATCTTTTCATTCATTATTGTGAAAAAGTTTGAAAAAAAGCAGTTATTGACTCACTCATGCTTTTCCCCATCATCCCTTACTCCAGAGAGTCTCAGTTTCAATTTAATTAATAAGCTTTAGGGTGTGTGTGTGTGTGTGTGTGTGTGTGTGTGTGTGTGTGTGTGTGGTGTGGCCTGTAAGTTTCACTTTTGTTGGTGTTGTTTATTTTGTATCATTTGAATTTTCTTTCAAGACTTGTAAGACAATTCTTTTCCCAAGGTTGTTGACTTAATTTCATATTTCAGTAGGTTCCTTTGTTAAAACACTTTGAAGAAGCTGAAAGTGCTAGAAAGATGGAAACTAAATTGGTCTTATAATAATCGTATAAGACATGACATCTTACTAATCAGAACCAATTACTGATCGGGTGCTAGGTATTTAAAGTGCCTTAGTTCAGTTAGGTTTTCCGTTTTGTTTTGCATCTCTGTGTATAGTGGAGAAAGGTTTTCCTGTGCGGTTCTTGCTCAGTAAGGGAGATTGGGGTACATTTCTAACCATCTTTGTCCCATCTTGGTACCAAGATTATACTGCTGTCATAAATCGATGAGGGTAACTCCCAGTTTTTCCTATGTTCTCGAATAGTCTGACTACAGTGGGAATTATCTGTCTCTTGAAGGTTTGCTAGAATTTGGCTAGAAAACCATCTTGGGCTAGTACCTTTGTCTAAGTGTATTATTTTTACCCTGACTTTTAATTTTGAAATGTTGAAAAATGTTCAACGGACAGAAACATTGAAAGAGAAGCACCATAGAAATTATTATTTTTAAATGGCTTTTGGTCTACTGTGGTTTTCTACTTTTTCTTGGGCCAGTTGGGTCATGTAAATTTTGCTTGAAAAATTGGCCATGTCAACTCGATTTCTAATTTACAGTGAAACTTAAATCATACTCTCTTATTTTCTAATCTCAGCTGTATCTGTAGTGATAACAGTTTGTCCTTTCTCACATGTTTAATGTCATCTTATTTATCCTCATAATGACTTTATGATGCAGATAGACATATCCTCATTTTACAGGTAAAGACACTGAGATTGAGAGAAATTCAGTGACTTGCCCAGGGCCAAACAGCGAGTAAGGGATCAGGCCAGGGTTCTAGCGGAGGCTTTCTGAGCTGAGAGTCCAGCCTACATCAGCTGTCCCTTCACAGACTGCTGGTCCGTGGACCATACTTTGAGGAGAAAAGCCTGAGTATTCTGAAAGTTACACACCTTTGTCCATTCCTTACCATATTTGAGCCTCCCCTGGAGATAGCCATGTCCTTGGTTTGTAGCTGGGCAACCAGAAGCTTGTAGAGAGGAGGTCTACAAGCCTGAGGTCACACAGCCTCAAATGATATCTTTGATGTTAGAATTCTGCTTCTCTGATTTTTGAAAACAGTGCCCTTTTTAATAATCCATCATGCAGTTTCACTGTGATCTACAAATAAGGGCTAGATTTTAATTTTTTGACCCAATCTGAGAATCTTTTTATGCTAATAGTTTATGTCATATTTCCACTTATTGATGTGATATGCATGCTCATTACTAATTAATAATAATTATTTATGTTATATATTATTGAATAACTATATAATTATCAAATAATGAGTATTAATCATCATCATTAATTACTAATAATTAAATGAATTATAATTAAACTTCCTCTCTTCATAGCCTTCCAGAGGTGTGGGCAGCAATCTCTCCATTTGCTGTTTCTTTCAGGGAAAGTGACCTAGTGGGATTTAGGAGTGAAATGGGCTGCACTCAAAACACCTTTCCCCCAGTCAGAGCCTTAGAGGGCTATAGTGTGGGTCTTACGCTCAGCTCAAGGCACGTATTCTTTTACCGAGTTGTTGGCCAACTAGTTATCTGAGGTGAGTACTGAATATTAAGAGGGGACTCATCTTTTGTTCTTTTTTTAAAAAAAATAATTAATTAATTTTTGGCTGTGTTGGGTCTTCATTGCTGCTCGCAGGCTTTCTCTAGTTGCAGCGAGCAGGGGTCCTCTTCATTGAGGTACGCGGGCTTCTCATTATGGTGGCTTCTCTTGTTGCAGAGCACGGGCTCTAGGTCCACAGGCTTCAGTAGTTGTGTCTCGTGGGCTCAGCAGTTGTGGATTGCGGGCTCTAGAGTGCAGGCTCAGTAGTTGTGGTGCACGGGCTTAGTTGCTCTGCGGCATGTGGGATCTTCCCGGACCAGGGCTCGAACCCGTGTCCCCTGCATTGGCAGGCATATTCTTAACCACTGCGCCACCAGGGAAGTCCCTCATGTTTTGTTCTTGTTGTTGTTGTGGATTTCATGAGATTTAAGGTACCAAGCGAGGCCACCTTCAACAGCAACAGTCACTAGGAGGTACATTTTTTGGAAGAAGGATGATGGATGACCTCAGAAAGAGGAGGCTGGACTCCAGGGAGAATGAGAACATGACAGGGAGACATAAAGGGATGAAGACAGTGTGGTCTTAGAGGTCAGGTGGGAATGGGGTGACTCCAGCTGACATGACCTTAAAAATGACATCATGACTGTAGTTGTCCACAGGAGGGGACAGTAGTGTAGGTGTGTCTGCAAGCAGCCCTGAGAATGGATTAAAGGAAAGAAGGGTGCAGAGAGACAATTATATACATATATTTCTCTTAGCTTTGGCCAAGCTAGTTTGATAACAGAGTTACTCCCAACCCTGAGGGAACTCCCATGGGACTGTCTATAAAATTGCAGTGAAAGCTGTTAGATTCCATTGTAGAGTTTAGGGGCCCTTTGGTGTATCAGCGAAGACCTGTTACCAGGGGACTTGTTACCAGGGGATTCCACATCAAACATCTGTTCCTCCCACAATGCAGGGTGAAGTTGGTGGCCCCGATGCCCCACCAGGCTGCATGGTGACACCATGTTAGCAGTGCCCCAGTGGTAGTGTGTAGGGAGGACACGGGGGACCAGGAGAACATATTTTTACACATAAATATTTATATCAAATCAGCTCTGCGAAGAAGGTGGCAAAACCAGGCGTGAAAACACAAAGAGACAGAGCAGGCTTTGCAAATATTTATGAGAGAGGAAAATGCTGAGAGAGAGAAATAGCCCTGGCAGGTTGGCAAAGAAGGGAAGAGAGACAGCAACGATGCCCCGAAGTGTGGGAAGGCTGCCTTCTTGGAGGAAGAAAGTAGAGAGGGCAAGACTAATCAAATAATAATGACGTTAGGGAGGGAAGAGGCTGGTCACTTTTTATTTGTGTTTTTAGTACTTGTATGACGGTCCCTTTGCTAAGCACAGGTAATCCTTGGAGGTAGACAATAATAACCCATTTTGCAGATAGGAAGACTAAGAGTCAAAGAGATTAAGAGATTGTTTTCAAGTTACTCAGCTAGCACATAGGGAGAGAGCTGGGATTCTCTGCACAGTGATTTGTCTCCTAGCCCAGTGGTCTTTCCACCGCTAAACTCCAGTTGCCTGACCCAGTTCAGGCCTGGCCAGTAATGTAATGGACAATTGAGAGAATCTGTCTCTGCATTCTGTTCATTTCCTATAATAGCCATGTATTACTTTTTCAGCTGGAAATATAAACATTAAAGATACTGGTACAAAAACTAGTACAAATAGGAGAAAGCTCTAATATATGAAGAATTATATTTAATATGACTTTCTTGGGATGGACAGTGTCTGGCAGGTGTCTATACCAGATGTATCAGCATTTATCTTGTGGGCAGGAAGGGGAGTGGGTAACTTTAATGTTTCATTTTGTCCATTTCTGTTCAAAATTTTTACAATCAGCATTATGACTTTTATAATAGATTACTAAATTCAACACACACACACACACACACACACACACACACACACACACAGGACAGGTGTCTGTAACAGGCATATTCAGCATCCTTCTCTCTCACCGTCAGTTTCCTCTTTGGTAAAATGATGATAATGGAAGTCCTATTGCATGGGATTCTCTGAGGATGGAGTGAGATAGTCCACATCAAATACTGCAGTGCCCAGCACATTGGAAGCTCTCCATCCGTGTCCAAGGTTACTCTCATTTTTTCAGCTCATTGGAGAAGTGCCTGGAGGGGTGGTTGGTGGATCTAGCCCATGCCTTGCCCAGAGTAGGGGCTCAACGCTTTTGTTGTTTCTCTTGCTGTTGAAGAAATAAATAATCTGGGACTGGCACTGGTTTTAAGAGAAGGAAATTCAGCCTCTGTGTACAATTCAGCTCTAGGCAGTTACCAGCCACTGCAGAATTTTGTTGCTCAGCCAAAGGTCCTCTTCAGCTGTCGCTTTAGGACACAGCCATTTCTTGCCAAGCCGCTGGTGATTGTTTCAGCCTCAGGCAAGTGGCTATCCTCAGGTTGACTTGAGACTCCGCCCTTCCTAAATGCTAGAGGGAATGGGTTGGAAAGATCTCTGTAACGCAGGAAACCAGCCAGGCGGTGGTGGAGAGGAGGAGGAGATTCCTCTAAGATGTTTGGGCATTTTTTTTCAAGAAGTTGGAAGAGAAATATGCAGTGTCACTTGGGTTTGTAGGTTTGCTCATAGTGTTGTTCAGTACCAGTTTTCTGTTAGGAGCAAATACACAAGTATCATGATTGGTGGCTGTGGGGGGAAGGGAGAAGCCTGTTGACATTAGTGGACTGATGTCACTAATGGCGTTGTGTTTGGTGCTCTATGAATGTTTGCTCATTTAATGCTCAAACAACACCACAGGGACAGTGTTATCCTGTCTGTTTTATAGATGAAAAACCCAACGTCCCTAAGGTCCTATAATAAACAAATGTGATGGAACTAAGGTATGAGAATTAGGTTATTTGTCTGGATCCAAATCTTCGGGAGGGTATGTGGGAATTAAAAAATAAAAGAAATGTGTTGGTAAAGGTACACATTAGAATACAGTCAATTTGTTTTTCTACTCTTTTGGGAAGTGAGGCAAGAAAGAACAGATTTTGTTAATCCAAAAGATAAATTCATTCGTTTAGGAGCTGTGATTGGCTTGGGTCAGGGCTGGTGAATAGATTGAATCTTCAGTGCATAATCTGATCCATTGGTAGTGGCTGCTCAGTGGGAAATTGATTAATAATGCCTGTTATGGTAGTGGGATGGGCTATGAGTGGCCCAGTTGCTATTGGTACCCACTCATGAAGCAGAAGTGGCTGTTCTGAATAATACAGGAAGACTACTCTATTGAATGGCACAAAGTAGGACAGGTGGATTATATCTTTTAAAAAACAAATGTATGAGTTGGATGGTGAGCACAGTTGGCAGAAACTGCGAATCTAGTGAGAATGGGCAAAGGTCTCTTTTTGTGTTATCACAGAAGATAGTGAACTTATAGTTCTTCAACTGCCTCCAAGAGAAGCAGCCCTATCTTCTCTTGCAAAAGAGACATTGAAGAATGCAGAAAGCAAGGCTTTTTCATAGTAAAGTGGTCTTAGCCATGGGACTTTTGGAGCTAGACAGACTATATTTCAGATCCTGGATCCATCACTTATGAGCTACATAACTTTGGGTTTCTACCTCTACATTCTCATTCACAAAACATATTACTCCCAACTCTTGTTATTATTCTGAAGATAAAGCAAGAAAACATTATTATTATTATTATTTTGCGGTACGCGGGCCTCTCACTGTTGTGGCCTCTCCCATTGCATAGCACAGGTTCCAGACGCGCAGGCTCAGTGGCCATGGCTCATGGGCCTAGCCGCTCCGCGGCATGTGGGATCTTCCTGGACCGGGGCACGAACCCGTGTCCCCTGTATCGGCAGGCGGACTCTCAACCACTGTGCCACCAGGGAGGCCCAAGAAAACATTCTTAAAAGGCTTTGCATACAGCAGGTACTCAGTGTCTGAGTGTTCCCTTCATCACTCCATTGTGCCCTGCATTTGGGGATGCTCTCCTTGGTGAGGAAAGGCCTCACTGAATCCTGACTCAGACTGAGTCCAGCCCTTGATACACAGGTGTCTCTAATGCCTCCTGCTGTGACCGAACTTCAGGATGCACTTGGCTTCCCCTATTACTATTAATGGCAACGGTGTTCCAAATTCCCCTTCCACTGCAGTCAGTTTATCTCTTAATGCTTAGCAGAGGTAGCCCGCAGAAAGATTGGCAACATTGTTCACTCGGTTTGAAGGTTCCACTGTGTTTTGAAAATTATCTAAATGGGGGGATAATGAAAAATCACCAAACTGGAACTTTCTCAACCTGACAGGAAAGAAAGGCTTTGAAGAGAGGTTGCCTTATGACCAAAGTTATTAGCCAGGGTGGGGAGGGAGAGAAAGGTAGTGTCAGTTCCCCAAGCCCAAGAGAGATCAGACCTGTTAAAACATAAAGCACTTGGAGCCTTTCACTATTTGCAGGTTACCTGTAACATGCCGGGGAACTCTGGGATAAGGGGGATAGGCAGGCCTCCTGTTCTGTCAGCTCTGGACAGGGTAACAAAACTGAGACGCCATTGGTGTCCTCCACAATCTGGATGGACCTGACATGTGAATTCACCATTGATTTCCTTCTTGATGGTAACTTATCTGATGGGATGGGGTATCCTGTGTGGAAGGATTGCATCTCAGAGTCTGGCTTTCTGTTTTATTAGTGGCGTGTCTTTGATTCTTTGCTTTTCTCCTGAAATGAGTGTATGCTGTTACCTATCTCACAGAACCATTATGATGAGTTAGAGTCATAATATTTAGAAATCATAAGTATCATGGACTGCGTTCCTATTTGATGTTGGAGGAGCTACTATGCTCATCTCCATTTTGATCAATAGTCTTGCAATGTAGGTAATATAATCCACCTTGTAAAAATGTGATACTGAGCCTCGTAGAGAGGCAGTTTCTCACCCAAGACCTCACAATTAGGAACCAAAATCTGTTTGACTCCAAATGTGCTGTTTTATACCATCTACACAAGATGACCTCAACGTGAGACAGTTTCTGATTGTGAAAACCCAGTCTGGTGCAAGGCTGTCATAGCCACTCAAGAAATATTTATGTGTTTTTGGTTCATTAATCTGGTCTTGCGAACACTGAACATTGCACAACTCTGAGGCTAGTGTAGGACATTGGCTGGCTGATGTCTGATGTTACCTGACTATTCACCATAGCCTGGGACAGAGACAAGCAGACAGCAGATCAGTTTCTTTTTCTCTTAACAAGAAGTATGGCTCTCCCAGCAATGGGCAGCCTGATTTGAAATTGACAGGATGTGAGGAAGGATCCATTTCCATGACACATCCCAGCTAGTGGCAAGCCCTTAAGCGTTTTACGGCACACGTTGAGAACTTGGTGATCTGCAGAGGCTGACAAAGCCTTGGCGGCCCCATGTGTGCACATAGTGACATCTTGAGCTTGGACAGCAGTGTGGACAGTGATGTAGAGGCTGCCGTGAAGAGCAGGCCTTCCCTGGGGCCGTCTTCCCTGCTCCTACAGCCCTTCAGCCTCCCCGCGTCGTCATGCTCACCTCCTACTGCGCTTGTCTGTGTGGTTCTTTACCTCCCTTCTCTTCCTTAGTGTGGGTTCCTGGAAGTCAGAGACAGTGTCTAATTGATCTGCCCGTCCCAGTGGGGTGCAGGAGGCCAGGCAAAGAGTAGGTAGGTAATCAATACAGGGAGAGAGTGAGAGTGTGTGAGGGTGAGGAAGTGGGAGAGAGGGGGAGACAGAGACAAATAGAGACAGAGAGAGACAAATAGAGACACAGAGAGAGAGAGCTCTAGAGAGATACAGAGAGACAGAAAGAGATGGAGAAAAACACCAAGGGGGAAAGGTGGAGAGACTACGGGACATAAAGAAGGAAAGAGGGGAAGAAAAGAGAAAACAAAGGGGGGGATAGAGACGAAAGAGAGAAAAGGAAAAGGAAGTTGGGAAGGAAGGAAGGGGGAAGAGGGAAGAGAAGGAGAGGGAGAGACCGGAAGGAAGAGCAGACACTACAGGCCAGCTCTTGAAGGAGTTTCTCTTTGGTTCTTTTCCAAGATATAAATTCTTTTTTTTTTTTAATATTAGTATTTATTTATTTATTTTAAAAATTAATTTTGTTGAAGTATAGTTGATTTACAGTGTTGTGTGAGTTTCTGCTGTACAGCAAAGTGACTCGGTTATACACATATATACATTCCTTTTTTACATTCTTTTCCATTATGGTTTATTCCAGCATATTGAATATAGTTCCCTATGCTCTGCAGTAGGACCTGGTTGTTTATCTATTCTATATGTAATAGTTGCATCCGCTAATCTCAAACTCCCACTCCATCCCTCCGCCACACCCCTCCCCCTTGGCAACCACAAGTCTGTTCTCTACCAAGACATAAATTCTTAAGCCGTCAAGGTGGACACTGGGCTGCAGGGTGAGCTTAGGAGTTTTGTTCCAAACCAAAGTCTCTAAGGCTCGGTCCCCATCCGTGAAATGGACTTAACCATGTTGACCTCACGTGATTGTGAGAATTAACCCACATAATCACAATAAAAGAGTCACAGCCCCTGAAGCAGGGGAGGCTAAAGCTGAGATGAGGTACTTCGGAGGTGAAAGGATCCTGAGAGGCTCAGCCTGGAGCAGGGATCTTGGGGAGAGCCCAGCTTCCGATGAAGACTTGTCAGCCTTTCCTGTTTTAAGTGCTGCAATTGTTAAATTCTGTTATTAGACATTTTTCTCTGGCTTAATAGTCCCTGAACAGTACCTGTTCTGTGAATGGGACCTTTCCTGGGGTGCACACCGACTGTGCTGTTTTGAATGCTGCATGATTAAGATAATTAGATGCCCAGACAATGTTTAAATACTATTAAGGATTTGGTGCACACTGGCTGGCCCTGGTGGCAGAGTCTTTTGGAGACATAGCCTTTGCTTGCTGCTGGTTTTTGGAGACCAGAACCTTGCCTAGGACGAAACAGCTCTTCTGGGCAAAGGAAGAGAAGGGAAAGGAAGGGAGGTGGCATATTTCTGAGCTCCTTCTGAGTGTCAGGTGATCTGCAGGGAATTCTGCAGATGGTCTGATTTAATTCCATCCTCCTACTAGACGATCAGGTGTGTGTTTTTGCTTTCACGTTTCAGATGAAGATACAGAGGGATGGAGAGGTGAAGGCACGTACCAGGGTCAGGCATCTAGGGAGCCCCACTGGCCAGGTGGCCTTGAGCACTTCCTTTCAGGTCTCTAAGCCTGAATTTGCTGACTTGGAAAATGAAGATAACAATAATATTACCATTTAGGGTTCATAAGAGAATTAAGTACAAGGGGACATACATAACACTACCATCACAGTGCTGGAAAGCTACAAAGAACTCAATAAGTATGAGTTAATATTCTTATTTATTCCCAGATTATCTGGGCCCAAAGCCTACACTTGGTTTATGAATCTGTCAGCTCAGCTTATGTGCCCTTTGGAGGTGGATGTAGGTCCCACATGGACATGGGTCCCATATGTACGTGAGGTCTGGAAGTCCCTTAGTCTGTCTGGGACATGAACACTTTAGGTTCCCATCATGCTGTAAGAATTCAGCCATGCTGTGTCCACGTACCTGTGTCTGCACCACGATGCTGTAAGAACTTGGTGTGACTGTGTCTTCATGCATGCTCTCACCTGTGCATTTGCAAACCCACCTCTGTGGTGATGGTAAAATTTAACATCTTCACGTAACTTTGCAGTTTACAGAAGAGCAGTTCTGTGTGTGTGCTTTTATCCCATCTTTCCAAGGACTCCAGGTCATTGATTGCTATTTATCTTGTCCTGAACTTGCTAATATTTTGGTCAACAAATGTTATCTAAGCATCTTCTTTATGTCAGACTGTTCTGGACAGAAGAGTGAATATAAGAGGACAGAGTTCTTGTCTTCATGAAGGCTTCCATTCCGGAGGTAGTAAATATATAAAGGAAAAATAAGACACTTATATGTATTAATTAGGGTTATGAAGCCCAAATCCTCAGTGCATTAACATAATCAATGTTTTTTTCTTGTGCACAGTATAGTGAACTCTGCTCAATGCAGTTATTCAGGGACCCAGGATTATTCTATCTTGCGGCTCCACCATTCCCGTAAGACCTTGTGATTCTCCACTGGGTCCTCTGCATCTCACCAGCAGACTAGAAGAGATCTAGATAGGAGGCTTTTGCTAGGATGGGCTTGGAGGGGCAAACATAACTTCTGCCTAGGTTCCATTGGCCAGAACTGTTGTATGGCTAAACCTAATTACAGGAAAGCCTGGTGGATATGTTGTAGTTTCCCAGGAAGAAAAGGGAACCAGTTTAGTAAAAACACATACATACCCCGCTACGGTGTACAGAAGTGTGGTTGTGCAACGCTCCGTTGTGTGTTTGCAGTTGCGTGGATTTCTTTGGAGGGGCTCAGAGGGGCTGCTTTCTGCAAGAGGAGGGGATATCCTTGGTGGATGTGTAGTGTTCTCTGTCGTTTCATGATGTCCAGTAGGGAAATTGGACCTCTAGCCCTGCCTTTTTCACACCCTCCTTTCTCTTTCTTTGCCATCTCTTACCCCGTGTCTTATCCAGTGCTCAGATATACACAGCGTTCTGCTGTGTACCTTCTCTCCTTCTTCCTTCCCTGGGTTAAGCTCTCCCACTCTTGTGAATCCCCCATCAGCCCGCAAAGCCCTCTCACAACTGGGAACCCAGATGTGTTCTACCTTTAAAACATTCTTAGCTATTAGTAGCAGTCCTAGTAATGCTACCACTTAATTTGAATGGTAGCACTTAAGTGAATTCCATGTCTTTCTATTCCACTAGACCTTAGGTGCCAGGATGGCAGGGACAATGGCTGTCTAGGCATAGCTGTACATTGGTGATTGGCATAGCTCCAGGTACACAGTGGGGCAGCCATCAGACATATTCAACGAACAAATGCATAAATCATTGAATATATTTCATTGAATCTTCCCAGCAACCTTA
This sequence comes from Aethalodelphis obliquidens, assembly GCF_003676395.1. Classification (NCBI taxonomy): domain Eukaryota; kingdom Metazoa; phylum Chordata; class Mammalia; order Artiodactyla; family Delphinidae; genus Aethalodelphis; species Aethalodelphis obliquidens. Next base: position 2,704,632 of record NW_020837962.1, on the reverse strand, counting down.
GGAAATAAGTATAATTATCTCCATTATGCATTATTCCCTCTCCTTGATTTACTATTATCCCCAGTTAAGAAAACTGAGACCCAAGGAATTTAATAACTACTTCCAAATCACAATAGTAATAGTTGGTGGGACTTGGATTCACACTCAGGTGTGCTTGATTCCAGATCCCATGCTGCTTGTTTGTTTGGTTTTTATTCTGTCACGCTGCATCCCCATCAATTGGTATTAATACCACAATGCAGATATTTCTTTGTTCTTTTTCAGAGTACTTTCACATGGGTCATTTCGTTAGACCATCATGGTAGGTCAGTGTAGTGTTCGGCTCATGTTTCAGTTTTTGTTTTTCTACTTCAGAGATTTAGAAGAAAATCTACAAAGAATTACCTCTGCCCTAGGGGTCAACAAGCTTTATCTGTAAAGGACTAAATAATAAATATTTTAAATATTTTTGGACTCTACAATCTCTATTACAACCTCTCATCTCTGCCATGGTAGCACAAAAGCAGCCATAGATGACGTGTAAAATATGGGTGTAGCCATGTCTCAATAAAACTTTATTGTCAAAAACAGCTGACAGCCATACATATTTGACCTGTGGGCCATAGTTTGTCAACTCGTGCTCTACACACCTGCCAGAACTAAAATGGAAAACAGGGACAATATCAAAAAGAAAAATCAGGTGAGAGTTTAAGAAACTTGCCCGAAGTTCCAGGATATATTTGTGGCAGAGCTGTGCCCCGAATCCATGTTTCTTGCTTCCTGACATAATGTTCTTTCCACTACACTGACCTCTCTCATTAACCACTATGGCGGAAGTAGAAAGCAATCTCGGGCTCTTGCATTTGCCATTTGTTCCCCACAATTGCAAACATTAGTCACTGTTCAGTGTTCAGTCCTAATATCTTCCTTCCACAAAAACCTACAGAAGTACAAACGCTTTGCTCTGTTGCATTGTCTCTTTCCTAAAGAAATGAATCTAGAAGCCAGAACAGATATGGTCCCTGATCTCCAACACACCAGAGTGGTTAAGAATAGAGATTTGGAGCCAGGCAGGTGAGGTGGAATAGCAGCTCTGACACATGCTAGCTGGGTGACTTCGGGTGCCTTGGTGTTTTCATTAGTAAAATAGGGGTAGTGACCATCCCTGCCTCTGAGGGCTGTTGGATGAGGGTTGAAACAGTTCAAGTGCCAAGTACTTAAAAGAGTATCTGCCACCCAGTAGGTGTTTACTGCTGGTGCTGCTCATCATTACTTTTCCCAACGTGGAATTTGTGACTTCATATATTTATTGCTTCTAAGCACCAGTGCCTTAATGCAGATATAGGTATACCTTAATGCAGGTATACCCTCAGCACTGATGACATTTGGAGCTGGATACTTCTTTGCTGTGGGGGCCTGTCCTGTGAATTTTAGGGTGCTTAACATCACCCCTGGCCTCCACCCTCTAGCTGTAGTAGCATCTCCTGCCCCAGTTGTGACAATCAAAAATGTGTCCAGACACTGCCAAATGTCCCTTTGGGTCCTGGGGGCAAATTCTCTCCGCCAGTTGAGAACCACTGCTCTGATGTCACTGCTTCTTCCTTGTGACTGTTTGGCAAGTCCTGACACGTGTCTTCCTCATGAAGAGAAAAATTAATAGGTGTTAAAAAGTACTTAAAGCAATTAACCCCTAATCGAGACCCTCTCGCTGATATCCATTGAGGGTCACTGGAGAAAACTTTGGGGAGAAAGTGAGCAGCTTATGGGAAGCATTTCTGATGAAAAGTAGACGTTTTAAGGATCTGTCCCCTGACCCCGATCTCTAGGTTGTCTTCATGAATGGGGAAGACGTTCTGGGTGACCCAGTCAATCACTTGGGGAAGGTGTACTAGGAGAGAGACACCAAGTTAGACCAGGACAGAAAGAGACAAAGTGATCATTTAGTCACTCAACAAGCCAAGGGCTACTTTAATAGCTCAGGAAGCAGTGAGGAGGGAGATAGCATCTCCACATTCCAGAAACTCACAATGTAGTCAGAGACAGACAAGCAGACAAAGAAGTGAGGAGTCTCCCAGATGGGGACTACAGAGCTGGGTGGGATCCTTTATTTTTCCGGACCTTGGTTTCATCAAATATTAGGGAATTCTGTACTGACGTGGAAGTGTGGGAATATTGAAATTTGCATCCTCTGTTATGATGAAATGTCCATAAAATTATCATCAAAGGCCCAAGACACAGAACTTACTCATAAGGAATATCCATGATTTTCATTTCTTTTTCCTAGCAGAATAACAGTTTAGTGAGAAGTGGGCTGTGGAAACTTGGGTCATTGCCTAATGGAGCCCATTCAAATTCAGGTTCCAGATTCCTCCCTAAATCCTACTTGCATCTCTGCAGCTCTGGTCACTGGCATAGGCGACATGGGGGCACCAAGGTGAGATATTTCTCTGTCCCCACACTTCAGGTTACTGGGTGATGCCGGGCCCTTTGGATTTGCAAAATGGATTTTTTAAATTCTTTTTTGGAATGCCAGGCCCATCCAGCTGGATGGGCTGGTTTCTCCCCAGTTTCGGTTACATTACAAGGGAGGCAACATGTCAAACTAGACTATGGGCTTTGTTTTAATTGAAAGTCGTGGAAGTAATTTACTTGTTCTGTGTCAATTGCTACATCTTCATCATTCACGTTCTCATCAGTTCTATCAACTAGTTCATTCATTCATTCAGCAATGATTCAGTGTTGTATTAATGGGTGTGGGAGTGGAAATGACCCATCTTGGCATGGAAGAATATTTTATTACTGACATTTAGAATTGCTGGAATTGTTTAGAACTGCTAGTGCATTGCGATATTATATAGAAGACCAAACCTTAGTTGGTTTTATTATTGCTTTTAAATGTCCTACAGTCAACGTACTCCCTCTATGCCTGCACTAGGTTCAGACCCTTCCAAATACACCAATACGTTATACACCACTGCCACCATTTATGGAGTATCCACTATGCGTGAGAAAATTTGTTGGAATCTGGGCACCCCCAGATTCCTACAAGATAGCACAGTGGTGAAAAAATGGGTAGTAAAACTAGACTGCCTGGTTTTGTCAATGCCAAGTACCAATTAAGTCACTTAACCTCTCTGGGCCTCAGGTTTCCCATTTGTAAAATAGGCAACAGTAGTTGTAGGACAAGGAATATTTTTTTTTTAACATCTTTATTAGAGTATAATTGCTTTACAGTGGTGTGTTAGTTTCTGCTTTATAACAAAGTGAATCAGTTATACATATACATATGTTCCCATATCTCTTCCCTCTTGGGTCTCCCTCCCTCCCACCCTCCCTATCCCACCCCTCTAGGTGGTCACAAAGCACCGAGCTGATCTCCCTGTGCTATGCGGCTGCTTCCCACTAGCTATCTATTTTATGTTTGGTAGTGTATATATGTCCATGCCACTCTCTCACTTTGTCACAGCTTACATAACTTTGTAGGAACCATTATGTTGAGGATGACTTTAATCAAATTTGAGGGAAATTATTCAAGGTTGCAGAGTACCTTCTTTTGGCTTTTGATCAAAGCACATAAAGAATTCAATCCTTATAACCTATGTCCTACTTACTTACTATTTCACTGTAGTGCCCGGTTTCAACAAGAAGTTGTACTTCTGCTGTACTTTTATACAGTGATATGTATTCTGTTCCTAAGTCATGTCAAACTGTATTACCTGAGCATTAGGTAATGTAGATAGACTTTTACATATATCCCCACACATAGGGTCTCTACTACATTAAAAATAGCTGGACCAAGTTTCCTTAGGTACTTTATTTCCTTTTGAATGCTGAAACTTTCATTTGAACTTATTTAGTTGCTAGGCCTTCTTCTGATTTTCGTAGATTAACACTGACCCTGCCCTTCAAAAACAATGCATCTGAGTGTCTTCAGGAACCACTAGGTGAAATAAAGAAACCTAGTTTTTAAAAATATCTTCCTGTTTTCCTTTCTTTTGGTATTCTCTCTCTTCCCCTACCTAGTATTCTCTTCTAGGAACTTCTCATTATGTGATCAACAATGACCTATGTATTTAGAGCCTAATTATAATTCTTATTACTACTGACAAGTCATACTGTGAATACACACAGAAATAAAAAAAAAGTAAAATGGATAAACCTAAAAACATTAAAAAAAATAGGGAACAGTAGTAATACCTACCTTAATTTAAGTTAAATAATCTTCTTCAAACACTTAGTACAGTTCCTGGCACACGCTAACACATCAATATACACTATGATTTATTCCAACAAATGTTATTGACCCCCTGCTGAGTGCCTGACAGCGTTCTAGGCACTGGGAAGGGATTAACAAAATAGTTTCTACACAGCCCAATGAGAAAGATTGGTGGAGTTATTTCTGCCTAGGGAGAGGGGATGAGGGAAAATTGCATAGAGAATATTTGAGCTACATCTTAGAGAAGGGGTAGGAGCTTTTCAAGAAGATAAATGTGTTTGATGTGGTTGGAACAAAGCAAGGTGAGGCATGGTGGGAGATAAGACTGGAGAGACGGGCAGAGGTGGGATTATATAAAGCCTTGCTGAGGAGCATGGGCTTGTAAGTGATGGGAGTGTGTCTCAGTCAGGCTAGGATAAGTTATGCTGTAGCAACAAACATCCCCAAATATCTTAGTGGCTTGAGACAACGGAGGAATCTAACTCACTCACGTTCATGTCCATTGTGGAGCGCCTGCAGTTTTTGCTCCAGTGCCTTTACTCAGGAACTGAAGGAGCAGCTCCTGTGTGGGACAACCTGGACTCTTAGCAGAGGGGAAAAAAAAGAGAAGATGACAGCACATGTAACGGCTCTTAAAGCTTTTGCTCAGAAGTGATGCTCATCACTTTCACTCATAACTCACTGGCCAACACAAGTCACATGACTGAGCCTGATGTCAGTAGGGGAGGAAGTAATCCTTCCATAGGGAAGAACAAGTATTTTGGACAACAATGGAATCTACTACAAAACATCATGTTCAGATTTGGATTGCAAGGAGCAAATGTGCTAACAGATATGAAAATGTCATCAATTGTAAAGCCCCATTCAGATATCAGGAGGTATCATTCGTTTTGGTAAATAAAGATGTACCATCTGGCTCCTCCTTCAAAAAGGACTTGCTGTCCAGCTATAAGGAGTGTGGTCGGCAGAGAGCCTATAGCTATCAGCTCTTTCAGGGTCTGCCTCTGCCATAGAGAGCTTGTACCATCACATTCTTCCCAGAGCATCCAGCCTCTAGTGACTGAATGAGGCAGTTAGATAAAGGTTGGACCATTTTGGCCTGAAGGGGACAACCCTGGTGGATAATATTCATTCCAGAGCCCCTTGCTGATGCTCAGGCTTTTCGAGCGCTCTTCACCCTGTTCTATCTTATTTCCTCCCCTTTTCCCTTCACATCTGTTGATCCCCAATAAATATCTTGCCCCCTAAATTCCATCTCACCTATGCTTCTGGAGAACCCAACCTGTGACATTATAGTAATAGTGACAGTGATAATAATGTAATTATTGTTATAATATACAATTATGTCAATAGCAAGATTGATGTATTAATAAATACATTAATATTACACTCTCCATCAAGGGCCACCAAAGGGAAATAAACCAGATAGCAGAATTAGTAGTTAAAACAACAGATCATTGCTTTGGGTTTTGTCTGATAAAGCCACCAGCTTTTTTTCCTTAAGGATTTTGTGCTCCTGAGGTAGATAGTCCGTAGCCACTATCATGTCCTTTGAGGATCAACAAGAAGCTGAAATCTAGGTCCCAGGCCATGTGAAACTCAGAGATTCTGGGCCAAGAAGGGCCCTTTAAGAGAATGTAGTGGCTCTTTTAACTTTTAGAGCTCTCTAGTAAAAACTATCGTGAAGCCCTTGCTGTTTTGTGTTTTGTTTTTGTTTTTTATCAATACTACATCTGTGATGTGCCTGTTAATTAAAGTATACTGGAAAAGGACCCATGTTTCAAGCCAGAGAGACCTCTCCACTAGCTGTTTGACAGCAGCAGGTTATCTAACTTCTCTAACCGCCTCTGTAAAATGTGGATGACAGACTTACCCTATATGGTTGTAGTGAGGGTTAGATGAACTGTTCTGTATGTAAAACGCTTAGGAAGATGCATGATGTACAGGTTCAGTACATGTGCATTTCCTCCCCCTTCCTTTCTTCCCCTTGGATGAAATACGCAAATGTCGCTCACTAAATCGGTAGTTTGGTCACTTCACCCGATAACCCTGGAATAAGGATTCTTCTTCCTGAGAAATGCACATCATGAAGAAAAATGATGGTGGTGTTTTTTTTTCCCCCTGTACCTGGTAAAACATTTATTTTGACTGATGTTATCAGTCAATGATGAAGGACACGATTCGAAGGATATCCTCTTAGGTACAAGCTTCTCTCCGTCGATAGGGGGTGCCTGGAGAGCTAGGCTGAGGTTTCTGAGAGAGTGTCTGGGCTAAGCAGGAAAGAGAACAGGGATTGATTAACGATGTCTACCACAGGAACAGAACGAGGATACAGTGGCACACATGCCACACACTTGCCATCTTTGTGGCGCTTCAACAGGATGTAAACTTCCTTCCCCCTCCAGGAGTTTTCAAGCCTGTTTCAGCTTACAAGACGTCGGGTCCTGTTTTGCCTTGGCAATGACACTGATCTACTCTGTCTGGCGAAGTGAATGAAAAGCATTTGTTGGAACCAAAATGGGAGGCAGACAGTGGAGCCTATGATACATGCTGTTGTATGCGATTCTCAACATGGCAGTCGTACCTCTTTCTTTAGGACTCAGTTCAAGTAGCTTCCCAAGGATGCTGCTTCTCAAATGTCAGCATATATACGAACTAACTTGAGGATCTGGTAAAACACAGATTTCTGAGCTCCTTCCCCAGAGATGCTGATTTAGTAGGTCTGGGCTAAAGTCTGAGAATTTGCATTTATGCAAACTCAAAAGTGATGATGATCTGCCTAGTCCATGGACCATGCTTTGAGTGACTCTGTTCTAGGACTTGCTTCCCCATCTGTGGTCTCTGAATAATAGTGTCAGCAGCATCTGGGAGCCTGTTAGACGTGCAAAATCTGAGGCCCCATCCCAGAGAATCAGAATCTGCACTTTAATAAGATTCCCCCCTGGTAATACACATGCAGATTAAAGTTGAGAACCACTGTTGGAACTCTTCTCTGACTCTCCTGTGCTGGGGTAGGTGCTAGTACTTTCTTCACACCGATTCTCCTCCATCACTGATAGTCCTCATCACACATTATTATAACCAGAATGGTTGGACTTTGAGCTTTCGAGAACGGGTATATACAGAACAATGCTGTATATCCGTCTCCTAGGACAGTACTTAGCGTATAAGAGACCCTCAGAAAATGCATGTAGAGTGAACAAGTATGGCAGCCCTCAGACCTTAGACCCCACCAGTCATACCCCCAAGTCTTATTCAAGTTGTCTTTTGTATGGTATTTGAAGAGAGGTTTTTCTTAGTGATTCAGGATTATGGAGGCTTCACAAGGGGAGTATTTGAGCCATTTAGGAGGACAAGGGTTTTCCAGGCACACCAGCTCTTATTTACATGCAAGCAGTTGCTGCCCTAATTAGGAACCACTTTCCCCATTCAAGTGAGTAGGTTATGAGAGGGCCAGAGTGTCTGATCTCCTATATGAAGTTTTTAGTTCCGTAACACCCGCCTTTACCCTTGCTTTTTGCTTCATTGGACATCCTGAGCTTGCTGCCTCTGTTTGGGCACCCTTGCGTTGTGGGGTGAAGGGGAGGAAGAAGGAGCTAATGAAGCTTCTGTCCTCAAACATGGAGTCCTGAGTTGGGAAGGAGAGGACCAGACTTGTCATCATGATGGTGTCATCGCCTTCCTCTGTGATCTCAGAAATATCACTTCTCTCCTGACTCTTCGTTTTCTCATGACAGGTTTGGGTTTTATCGGTAGTTTGCTTTCTTCCTTCCTTTGTTTCTTTTCCTTAACTTTTCTTCCTCCACCTCCCTTTCCTTCCTTCCTTCCTTCCTTCCTTCCTTCCTTCCTTCCTTCCTTCCTTCCTTCCTTCCTTCCTTCCTCCCTCCCTCCCTCCCTCCCTCCCTCCCTCCCTTCCTTCCTTCCTTCCTTCCTTCCCCCTTTCTAACTTACTTTTCTTTCTGGTCTCCTCCTTCCGTCTCTTCCTCCCTCCTTCCTGCTTCCCTCCATCTCCCCTTCTCTCTCCTCCTCTCTCTTCCTTTCCCTTCCTTTTCATCCCTTCTCCTCCCTCCTTCCCCCTCCCTCCATATCTTCCTTTATTTTTTAAGCAGAACCATCTCCTAAGAGTTTTCTGCGGAGGGTCAAGATGTAAACCAGTTACCAGTGGAGCTGCCCTGGTTGGAGTGCTCATGACCTGGTCTGCAGCACCAGCCTTCCCACATGCCCTGTCTTTGAAATGGTTCTGCAGAATCCTAGATTTCTGTGAAAGGCAGCTTACAAACCATTGGATTTAATGATCTCTGACAGGTATTTTGTTCCTAACAGTGTAAGATACATATGAGTAAACGAGCCATGTTAGAATCTGTTCTCTGGCATCTCACGGCAAGACAGCTTTTTAAAACTGTCACCCTGGGATCTCAGAAGAGACAGCCCTTCCTTCTCAGAGTTGCTCACCCTGGCTCTGACTCAGATGAGGTTCCTGGTCATCTACAGCCCTGTTCCTTTGTCATGGTCCCTCCCACCTCTCACCTGACTTCCTAGCTGGGCTCTGCCTCTCTGCTTTGGCTCTTTGCACTTGGTCAAGTCTTATTTTTTTTTTACCAGTATATAGTGCTCCCTTCTGGGGGAAGCCAAATGTACGCTCATGAGCCCATTCACTAAGTCCGCCCATCAGTGATGTGTTACACTAAGTTCCATATGCCAGGCTCTGGACTGAAGATGCCGTAATACATCAGGCACTAGTCTTCTCTCAGTGATCTCAGAGTCAGGCTTAACATACAGTCTGATCAATACCAATCAGTGTGTTAAGTGCAATGATAGAAATCTATGGACGGCAGCGAGAGGAGAGAGTGAATTGTGTAGAGACGCATGGTGGGGTCAGGAATATTTTCCCCCAAAAGATGGTATCTTAGCTAGGTTTTGAAGGAAACATCTAAAACTTGGACTGGAAAGGAGGGAAGGCATTTGAACCTGTAGGATTATTTGATGTACAAAGACTCAGAGCATGTCTGGGACAACTGTGGGCAATTTAAAATTATCCAGAAGTACAGGTATCTTAAGGAGGAGAAGGGATGGTAGACAATGAAATTGGAGAAACAAGGCCAGATTATGAAGGTATATTATGGTAAGAAGCTTTAATTTGTAGACAGTAGGAAAGTAGATGTAAAGCCTTTTTACAAATACCCTTTCCCTAAAAAGTAATGGTGGAAAATTTAGATGACAAAGAAAAACTAAAAGAGGTAGGAAAAAAACCCTTCCACCTTTCCAATGGATGCCCACCCTCCAAAGGCAACCATTATTATCATTCTTGCTTCTTTTCTTCCAGTTTTGTTTTCTATGTAGTTTTTTATACAGTGGAGATGATACCAAAGGAGAGTTTTAAACAGGAAAGCAATCCCTTTATGGAACTCTACTCAACATCTCAATAAACTGGAAATTACGTAATTTTTTTTCTGGAGGTTTTTTTTGAAATGTTTTATTTTAGAACAGTTTAGATATACAGAAAAGTTGCAAAGATGGCACAGAGAACTCTTGTATACCCATTTATTAGTCTTTAAATTAATTGAGGTTTATTGCCACTACTTGTTGTCAGTCCAATAAGAAAACAGGCAAGACATGGGGATTTGTCTAAAAACATAATGGCGGTTGCTGCCTCCCAGTGTATCCCATATCCCTTGCAGCTGTAATGCTGGACATTGAGAATGAGAGTTCACGTTGCTAACCCTGAAGGGACTTCCACCGCGAGGCAGGAAATTAACTCAGATGGTAGAAAGACTCCCATCCCTGCCCCCGCCCCCCTCACATGAGCTGAAATAAATGCAGCTTTCCATTCTACCTGAAATAAAGTTATAGCAACCTCATTCTCGGAACATTTCTGAGGTCATCCTTGAGCCCATAGCCAGTTGGAGATGGCTCTGCCGGGTCTGACTCTAGGTCTTTCATGTCTGGGTGTGGACTGGGTGAAGTGGGGGTGTCCAGGAATCCTTTTAATTATATTAGAATTGGGGTGTCTAGCATGACCAGACTGAATGGTGTAGCCATAACCACTTATTAGGTCTCCCTCACCTCCAGATCAGTAACAGCCCACATATTCCTTCTGTGGCTATACAGCCTGGGTCCCCCAAACGATACTGCCTGAGTTAGGCGGTTTAAATCTTTGCAGCCTCTGAGTTCCTCTAGGATCCACTTGATTTTCACACTTTGGCTAAACGCAGGTTATCAGAACCTAATTTATTATACACCTCTGTGGCTAGCTGCAATGGGAATTTTGCAAGTAGAAACCGGTAGTCTACAATACTCAAACTCCAAGTCTTGATGTTAGATTTGTACATAGTTATTTGCCCTCCACCATTCAGTCTGCAGACAGTGCGTTACCAAATGGTCTTTTGATTGCTCATCCTCTGGCTTAAAGTATTTCTGCCTCTTGTTTACCTCAAGTTCATTGTTTTATTACCATCTCATTATTTGAAAGGGGTATGGGGGGGATATTTCCATGGTGATGTGGAGACCTTACCACTTTAAACCAAGTTAAAGCACGTTAGCACACCGTTCAGGAATTTTTAAAGTGTTAGAGAGTCTGTGACAGGGGCTATAAGGCTCTTCCTAATTTCTCTTTTCAAGTGTTTTATGGGAGAAGATATATTCAAGTTCGTGGGGTTGAACTTAGCAGCATGTAGCAGTGGGTAGAAGTCCTCAGTAGATGTTTCCTTTATTCTAATTAGCCAGCTCCCTTGTATTAATGGTTTTTAGCCTAACACCACAGCGTGCCAAGGACGACTATGTCCCCATACCTATCCTTCTGGAATTCAGAGCCTGCCTGAAGGGACTGATAAGGAAGGAAGAAAACTGTTACAACAGAGGGTGATAAGAATTTCGCATGAGGTGAAGGAAGGCCACTGGGCAGCTGCACTGGTGCCAATGGGAAGCCATACTGTGATCTGTTCACCAAACTCCATCTGTGCTACCCAGCCTTGTTGGCTATCCCTCTTAGTGTGATCTGGCTCCAGGGACTGACTCCCACTAAACTGATGTATAAACCATCATGAAACTGTATCTTGTGCCACTGAAGAAAAGAGCAGCCATTAAGCAGACAGTGTTGAGTCAGAAAAGTGAGTTTCCTCCCAAGAACAAAACCACACAGAGAGCTCAATTATAATCAAAGGATTCCTGAGGCAAAGGCTACTACGGGGGTTGCCAGAGCCTGCTGGTTTTGATGTACAAGAAACAATTGTACATATCTCTTAACAAATCCGTATTCAATGGATTGTGTACAGCTGTACACAGAGGATTACACACATCTCTTCCAAAATCCAGCATTCTTCTCGGTCACTTACAATGGACCATGGTGGGAATATTTACACTATGATAATTGGCAAATGTTACAAATTAGAGCTTCCCCCCCCAAAAAAATCTGGTTGTTAAAAACGTTTACCAGCATATCATTTGAACTATTACATGTGCCATAAAATGTATTTAAGTTAATAGGATCGTCCTGGATATGTCCTAGACAGTCCTGGGAAGGGCATGCCCTATGTCTTATTACTTTACTGTCCTAGTGTGTTGTGGCTGGGCAAGAACTATTATGTACTAGCCTGGGAGATTTTTTTTCTTGCTAGTTCTTTAAGGTAATATTACTTATTTCTCCTCTGGTATCCATCTAGTATTCAGTGATAACCTGGTTTTTAGATTCCAAGTTCTTTGAGGCCACCTCACTGTTGGCCCTGCATACACTGTTGGGGAGAGAGTGGAGAGATGAAACAAAAACAAGAGTGAGGAGACGGCTGTGGTCATTTTTAGTGACTGTTACCATCTATCATTAAATATCTTTCCTAAAACAATAGACATAAATTTCATGGCAGCTCTAATTTCATGCTAAAACTGGCCCTATGCTGATTTGGGGGTCTTCGTTTGGACAAATGGAAGGCAGCAGAAGCCACTCCTAAGTGGATTTCGCTCTTCTTAATGAGGGATATAGTGCCAAAAAAATTAAGTTTCTTTCATTAGTGAAAATGAGGCTCCTTCATCAACTTTCACATTATACAAAGAAAGAAGGAAAAAAATACAGGCAGAAGGGAAGGAGCCTAGACAAAGTAAACAATTATTTTTGATTTATTGATCTCTGCAAGAAGCTAGAGCTTTTGGCAGAACAGGGAGCATCGTTCTTAATTAGTGTCATGATTTTTCAGCAGTTATTGACAATGCAGTTTCTTCAGCCCTATTGTTTCTTTAATGCCAGCCTCTTTTCCTGTGCCCCTCACCATCTAGTTTGGGGGCTCCATCAGAGGGACTGGCGGGGGGAAGAAGGTTCTCTGCTTCTCCTTAGGAAACCAAGAGAGTTCCTGGATTGCATCATAGGACAGTGTGGGAACCAGCCTTGGCTTCAAATCCCAGTTCTGTCACTTAGCAGTTACGTGGCCTAAGGCTAGTTGTTAACCTCGCTGGGTCTCAGATTGCTTAGCTTGCTCACCTATGAAATAGAATAATCAGACCTGCCTCGTGATTTTGTGGAGGAAATTAGAGACGAGCTGTGGAACACTTTTCATAGTTTATGGAACACTTTTCATAGTTTATGGGGAAAGTGGCGGCTGTTAATAATAGTAATGACTAGGCAGATTCATTTCTGCAGTCTGCCGACAGGTACAGTATCCTTTATTCTAACAAATACTCACCAAGAACCTACTATGTGCCAGAAACTGTTCTAGACACTGAAGTTGTATTAGTGAACAAACAGACCAGAAAATCCCTGACCTCATGGAGGTTATCATGATGTACCATCCTAGCACCTTATTAAAAATTCACAGTGAAAATTATTATCTGAGTTGAGAAGATAAAGCCTCAGCCTGATGGACAAGGCTCATAATTGAAGCCCAAATTCCTGCATTCAGGAAATGAAAGGGGCATGATCCATGCCTATCAGGAGGAAGTTAGGTGTTTGCTTCATAAAGCAACATTTATTGAGCCCTTACAATGATGCAGCATCTCATTCAACCTTTTGAGGTAGGTTTGTTCCACGAAGCAGTTGAGACCCAGAGCGTTTAGCAAACTTGCCCAAGACCACTCGTGTTATCATCGGTGGAGTCAGGTTTCAAACCCAGGTGTGCCGAATCATGCTCTTAGCCATGACTGACGAGACACCAACTTGATGAAGTCTTTCCTTCAAATTCTCCTTCATTCCAGATTCAGGCACAGGTTATGGCACTAGGTTTCTGAAGAAAAGTCTGATTCAGTTAATTTTCATATATTAGCTTTACAAGGGCAGGGAATATGTCTCTTTGGCTGGCTGCTGTATTCTAGAAGCCGATTGAGCTTCTGGAACTTATTAGTTGCCAAAAAACATTTTGAAAGGATAATGGAATCAATCGTCAGTGAGTATGGTAGGATGTGTCCTTCCTGGTCCCTATTGATGTTTCTGCAGAAAGGAAGACAGGCAAGGTATACCTATTCAGCACAAAGGACAGCGACATGTGTTTCTTTGCTGAGATAACTTTGCCCTTGAGGAACAGTGAGTAGATTGGTGAGCCTAGAAGTTATGGGGGCACAGGATGGATGGAAATGAGAAACTAGAAGAGTCAAGTCATGGAGGGTCTTGGGTGGCATGCTAAGGCGATTGGACTCTATCTGAGGGCTGTAGGGAGACAATGAAGAATTGTTAAACACATAAATACGTGACTTAAAAGAGTTAAGACAAAGATTCTAGAACCAAGAAGTGGGAGGATTTGCCAAAGGTCAGATGGCAGAATAACAACAGCAGAAACTAGAAACCCTAAAGCTGGAGAAATTCTTCTAAGCCACACTATGTTTTCTTAATTAATTCTTACGGGAAAATGTGAAGTGAGCTTTAACTCTAGGCTGTTTCTGTTCAGGACAGGTTTTATTTTATTATATACTTTGATTTTTTTTATTTTGACCATCTCCATCAGGTTGGAAAACCTCTGCCTGTAGACCAGAGTTTGAGAGAAGCCCGTATGTGCCAAGAAATGTTGACTGCCCCAGACACTTTGTGCCTGGTCACGGGAGTAATTAGGGGCTAGAGTCCCAGAGGGGCAAAGGAGAGCAGTGGGTTAACATTCTGGAGAACACCTTCACATAGGTCTCCGGAAGTATGTTACAGGAAGATCTAGGATGTTGTAAACATTGGGGAGGGGCACTCGGGACTCTGCCTATCTTTCCTGGAGTCATCAGCCATGACATGTGTGTGCAGACACACACAGGTACAAACAGGCACACACCCCTTCCAGCGCATACCTGCATGATCACCTCATACTTGTGACCCACTCAGGCACACTGTCGACATGTTTTCCACACATCCCCACACAATCTGAATACACACAAACACACATTCCCCACCCTGAGTGAAATATATCCACTGCACGCTCACCAGAGCAAGAGCAGATGCAATGCCTTGGGTTCACATACCTTACACACCCCTGCAGACACACCCGCACTACACACAACATGCAGCTTCCACTACACACCCATACAACTCATGCTCTTAACCACGGAAATATACCACACACCTGTATCAAAACCTTCCCACATACGAAATTTACACACCTCACGCTCACCTACCTATCCAAGTCACATCAGCGTTCATTCTGCTACCACCTCATTGCAGCAAAACGCAGCCCACATTCTGTATATCTACATTCATATCCTTATCCCTGTCTATATCTATCCATGTGCTTGCGTACACACACACACACACACAGATATGCCATGCCTATGCCCTGCATACATATACCCTCTATTTCCTAGGGATCATAATTCAACAGTGAAGAAATTTCCTGGGGTCAAGCACAATTCTTGCCTACAGTCACTAAAAATATATTATTTAAAGCTTAAAAATGTTATGGGGAAATAAAATTCTATTTGCCTATTTTTAGCTCCCTTAAGGTTAAATGTGGCCTTATTCCATGTTCAAGCAGCCTTTGGGATTATGTAACTTCAACAGCTCTGACCTCTGACGTCAGTACCTGCTCTACTGTTGGTGACGGGCATGCAAGGCCCTTTCATCCACCACCAGCGGCAGCAGGTGTTCTAGGCAAAGGAATATTTACTGATCTGGTGAAGGGGTGGAATATCTGGGGGGACGTGATGCTCTCAGCCAGTTAGACGAGCTTCCTGCCACAGCGAGCCCTGCTTGATAAGGCTGAGGCTGAGACCAGCATATGAAAGGTGGTCTATTCTTGGAACACACCCCTTCCCAAGCTCTCTTGCCGGGCGACAAATGTCTGGAAAAGCGGGGACTCAGCTGACCAGGCTCAAACCCTGGGCCTGACTGTTGGCGCACAGCTGGGAATAGAGATGAGAGGGCCTATGTGAAGAGACTGTAGTTCAGTGCCTTGGGTTTTGCCTCTCATGCTCACCGGGCACAGGGTCACAGGGGGGTTCCAGAAACCACCTACTGGTAAGGATGGAGTGGCCACTGTATCACCAGGTGGGGGATGGTAGACCATAGTATAAACACATGGTGCCTGGAGTTGGGTAGCCTTGGGTCAAATTCCATCTCCCTTGTCTATTAGCTCCTTGACCCTGGGCAAGCCTCACTTTTCCCACCTCTAAAATGGGGATTGTTTTGATGTCCAAGAGTAAAGTGCACTTTACTCTTCACCCATATTGACCTTTCAGTAGTTTCCCCAACATATTGGCTTGTACCTCTGTGTCTTTTCTCATACTGTCTTATCTCCATGTGCTGCCATCCTCTCCTTTGTTGGCTGGGCAACAAGGTGGGCTCAAATGTCACTTGTCCTGGATAGCCTCCCGGATACCCCAAGGCAGACTTAGGCATACTTAGGCTTCTTCTGTTCTCTCACTCCTCTTTACGCATGGTGACCCCCTTCCCCCTCACCCCATCCTTCACTATTTGTGGCAGACCTGGCCCTCTTTGGCAGCAGCAAGAGACAGGGAGAGTAGTTATGAACGAGGGCCCACCACAGTCTCCAGGATAATGAGATCAGTCTACTAGCCTTGATACCCAACCTGTGTTCTGGGGCCATCCTCACTGCCTGGGAGCTTGTTTGAGATGCAGAATTTCAAACCTACATTATCTAATGATAATGTAAAAAGAATGACACGAGGAGGAATTTCCACGAGGAGGAATTTCCACGAGTGGAACAACCAGCAGTGGTACCCAGTCTCTTTCATTTTTCCATGGATTGTATTCTCCCTCCATCTGGCTGAACAGCAGAGAATTCAGCTTCCTCTTATGATCACAAGAATATAAATGCTCTGTAGCTGTATCCTCTTCGTATATCGCATCCACCAAGACGTGTTCCCTCCTTCTCCTCAATCAGTATCTGTCTCTACTGCTCTTATGGAAAGAATATTTCTAGATTTACATGACTGCATAATTAAACCTTTACAAATCTTGAACTAAATATGTTTCGTATGCTTATTATTTAGCCAAATGCACTTTCTGTCATTCAGAAAAAAACCAGATTTCCCTGCTGATCATTCTACATCAGCACATGCCTCCTTCATAACTTTATCTCTAGACTCTAATCTCCACGAGAACAGAATGATGGATTAGCTGGCGCCTAGTAAGCATGCTCGGGGAATTTTTCTTAGATGAATAGGACTAAATAGCTCGCTTGGGTCCAGGGAGTCTGACTTCTTTACCTCCACATCCCCAAGGTTCCCAGCACAGAGTAGGTATTATAATTTATGTCAAACGAATGAATGGACAGGAGCAGCAGTCGGTTCTGCAAGGCTTTGCCTGGAGGAATCAGTATGGCTGCATAGATTAAATTATGGGAAGAAAAGATCAGGGAAGAAGACAAAGCAGAAACCTTATTTCACGCGTATTATCATACTGCTTTTATCATTCAATGTAAATAAATAAAAGGGGATGGTTCCAACAACGGAACTGTGAAAAGACCCAGAGATGCATATAACAGGTCTGCCACTGCCTAGAAATAAATTCATGTGGCCGAGCTATTTATTTCAGCCTCAACTTTTTTTTTTTTCAAAATAAGTCTGTTGTTCTCAGTGCAAGTCAGGAGAGTTTGTCTGTGTGGCTGCTTTAGGTTCTGTGGGTTTCTCTGCTTATCTCTGTGTGTCTCTCTTTGAGTCTGAATATCTCAGGGCTTATGGGTTGCAAGCAACAGAAACTATGTCTGGATGATTTAAGCCAATAAATGATCTACTGGAAGAAATATGGGACAGCTCACAGAATCAGAGGAACTACTAGAGAACGTCACTTTAAGAAGGAAAGAGACCAGGGGAGTTTCAGAGAACTGGGACTAATGTGCTCTTTTCAGGATGCTCTGTGATGGAGATAATTTTCCATTATTGGGTCATTCAACTTAGGATTCAAATCCCAGGGATAGGAAGTCTGATTGGCCTACTTTGGGTCACATGTTTAGTCCTTGAACAGGATAGGATACAACATCCAGTTTGAAGGATTGATCAGAACTGAATCAGAAGAGGAATAGATAATATGGTAGGCAGAACAATGGTCCCCCTAAGATGTCTACATGCTAATCCTAGAAACAGTGAATACGTTATGGAACATGGCAAGGGGGAATTAAGGCTGAAGATGGAATTAAGGTTGCTAATCAATTGACTGTAAGATAAGGAGATTACAATGTGTTCTCCACTGTAATCACTTTAAAGGTAGACAAGTTAGTCAGAGGAGTCAGAGTGATGCATTATGAGAAACACTCAACCAGCCAATGCTGACTTTAAAGGTGGAAGAGGGCCATGAGGCAAACAATGAGGGGATTCTCTAGAGGCTGAAAAAGGTTAAAAAAATGATTCTCACCAAGTGTCTCCAGGAAGCAGTGAGGCTCTGCTGACACCTTGATTTTTAGCTGTGTGAAGCCCATTTAAACTTCTGACCTCCAGAAAAATAAGATTTGTCTTGTTTCAAGCCATTAAGTGTGTGGTAGTTGATCATAGCAGCATGGGAAATAGATATGGAAAAGCAGCACATGCCTACAACAGGGTGGGACTGTACATGTTTGTTTCCATGGGCTTCTAATGGAAAACTTTGTGGTGCAATCCACTCAGAAATGGAGAATCAGTTATATACAATGGAATATTACTCAGCCATAAAAAGGAAGGAAATGATGCCATTCGCAGCAACATGGATGGACCTAGAGATTATCATACTAAGTGAAGTAAGTCAGACAGAGAAAGACAAATTATCATATGATAACACTTCTATGTGAAATCCAAAATAAATGATACAAATGAACTTATTTACAAAACAGAACTAGACCCACAGGCATAGAAAACAAACTTAAGGTAACCAAAGGGGAAAGGGGAAGGAAGGGGTAAATTAGGAGTTTGGGATTAACAGATACACACTAATGTACATAAAATAGATGACCAACCAGGACCTACTGTATAGCACAGTGAACGATACTCAATATTTTGTAATAACTTATAAGGGAAAATAATCTGAAAAAGAATACATATATGTGTGTGTATAACTGAATCACTTTGCTGTGCATCTGAAACTAACACAACTTTGTAAATCAACTATATACTTCAATAAAAAAATAAATGGTTTCACAAACTATAACTTAACCATGCCCTCTTTTTATAAATCAAAACATTGTATAGATTACTAAATAAAAAGCATCTTATGTAGAGAAAAAAGATCTAGCACAAAGGCAGTACCTGATGAATGTTGGCTTCATCCATTTGTAAACAGTGGAACTTTCTCGCTCCTGGTTCTCCCAATCATGGTGTTCGGTGGATTGTGGAGCTATTCTGTGCCCACTGTTCTAGAACCTTGTGGTGGAGCTCCAATGGGTGACTTCCCACAGGAGGAGGGGGTCTGCAGGCCCTGCTTTCCACAGGGCCTTTAGATAAGGCAGAAGCCTGCCCCAGAGTATCGGTTCCACCCATTACAAGCTCCGGCAGGCAGAGGGGTGTGGACCTCTGGAGGGGTCCAAACCTGCTGCTCCAGGATGTTTGCCAGTCTTCTCTGGAGCATGGGACAGTATTGTACTGGATGATCGTTCGTTCTGATTACACTTCTGCTCCAGGAAGTATGGTGGGGTTTTTTTCTGCAATGTTTGGGAACAAAGCAGCTCTGGGTATTGGTCTCTGCCCATCAGAAATCAGTGTTGTGATATAATTACATTTGCAAAGCAGATGGATCATCATCGAGCACGTGGCTGAAGCTCCTGTTGCAAAGAGAGGCGACAGATCTGAGGTCTGGAAGGGAGGTGGGGTGGGGCTGAAAGCTCCTCTCTGTTCCCAGATAAGAGCCATCTAGTTTGTGTCTCTGAGGTTTTTGCAAGGAGGTTGGCAGGGAGATAAATGGAGAGGCTTAAGGAAGGGAATTCATATTTACGAAGCACCTGCTGTGTGCTGGGTTCTTTCCATACCTAGCTCATCATTTACAATAGACCTGAGAAGTAGGTTCTAATTATCCCCATTTTACAGGTGAGAAAACTGAGGCTCAAGAAAATTAAATTAGGGGCCTATGGAAACTCAGCTGGTGTGGTCCTCGTTAGTGTTGCCCATCAGGTATTTCCAGTTCTCCTCCCAAGAAACATGAACACTTCTTTGGTCTCTGTACCTCCCAATGTGTGATTTCTCTTCCCTGACCTTTGACTATGAGTGGACTTCTTTAGGACAATGAAACGTGAGCAGCAATGAAGTGTATCTCTTCTGTGTGGCAGCTTTAAATGCTAATACATAAGTTGTCATGTGCTCTCCCCACCCCCACCATGGTGAGGGGCAGTGTTCCAGGTAGAGACTGCTCTGGGTCTTGGCAGTGAGGATGCCATGGAGCAGAGCCCCCAGCCAGTGTATGAGAGCCATGAGTCATGAGTGAGAAATAAAACTTTGTTTTCAGCCACTGAAAGTTTTAAGGTTTGTTTGGTGCATAACCTTGTCTGTTTGACCACTTAATAGCCTGGCTTCAAAATTTAAGCTCTTCCCTCTATTCCACATGGCACCAAAGCATGGAGATCTGTGTAGAGAGTTAGGCATTCAGGTGTTTTGCCCATGATTCTTGATTCAGCTGGGTCTGTGAAGGCCATAGGGTGATATGGCCCTCATTTTGTTTCATAAGGATTGTTTCTGTCTCTCTAAAGAGAGTGCAAAGATGGGGTCTCAGCCCCTCTCTCCAGACCCCTCATGGAACGCAGGGCTGCTCACATCATAGATGCTGCTGAAATGCTTCTGGCAGGAGTTACTGGAACAGATTGAAATGGTTAAGAAGACACTGCAATGATGAAATGGGATGAAATGGAATGAATTGGGACACGGGCTTGAAATGGAGGAGCTTGACTTGCAGTGGAATGGGATGACATGGATGTAGATTAGGACAGGATGGATTGAACTGGGATAGAATGGAATGAGTTGGAATTTGAATGGGCTGGAAGGGCTGAGAAGGGAATAGCTTGGCATGGAATTTGGAGAGTGATATGGACTGGATCCGACGGAATGGAATGAATTGGATGGAACAGAATTAGTCATTGGATGAAAGGCATAGAAGGGGATGGACAGAGTTCTTTTTGTCTAGTTTCCTGTCCACACCCCACCCCTAACCCTGGCCGGCAGAGTATTTTTGTTCCTGTAAGTAGTCCACATACTGTTGAGAAAGTGGCATTGTTAAAAGATGAGGGAAATAATTCTGGCTGCTTCAGGGATGGCTTCTGACCTTTAATAGTATCCATGTGTGCGCGTGTACACACACACACACACACACACACACACACACACACACACACACACA
>NW_020837962.1:2580056-2683731 GCF_003676395.1 Aethalodelphis obliquidens | reverse complement strand
ACACACACACACACACACACACACACACACACACACACACACACACAGTGGGGTAGAGGACGATCCTAGTTGGGTACCCAGACCACAGCCCTTGAAAGAACTAACAGTTACTGGTAACAGTTACTGGGTCCTGGGGATATATCGCTGGGTCAGGGGGCATTTGGCCAGTTTCATTTGGGGGAAATACATCTTACTTTCTCATTGGCTTCTCAGCCTGTTCCCCACTTCTCCTCTCTCCCTGCCCCTGTTCTGTGTTCCCTGTATAGTAACAAGAGGCTTTCTCTTGCTTTTTCCTTCCCTTTCCCAGAATGAGGGAATGTGCTTGGAAACAGTTGCCGTGGGAGCAATCTTGTTTTTGAAAAAGAAACTGTAAAAAAATGTGTTTGCGGGGTTGCCAAAGTGGAGTGAGCCTTATTTAAGTGAGTGGGGTGGTAGGAATGTGTTTACACAGCAAGCAAACGCAGGCTGGGTGTCTGCTGTTTCTTTAGTGGATGGTATTTTGAAAGGACTTTATGATCTATGTTTTAATTCATTGTTACTCCTTCCAGCCCAGGAAAGTGTGCCTTCCTGGCGTTATTCATATAGCTTGAGTTAAGCAGCAGAAAACTGACAGCCAGCCTGAACCTGTGCTTACCCGGGAGAAATCTGTGTGTGTGCAGCTCAGACAGAGCCGTGCACACATGCACGTGCATAACTGGGTGCCTCTATATCCACTGAGAGAATTAAATGTGATGTTACTTGCAGCGTGCTTAAGAGAGAGCCTGTCACATAGTGAGTTCAGATTAGTGTTAGCCCATCATCAACTGTGTGCACATGGGCGTATGCACCCAATCCTGCAGACGTTCACTGATAGGTCCGATTGTATACTGTGTGAAATTATGTCCTTGCACAACTATGCACACCAAAAGCTGGACACATCTGTGGAATTCTGTTTATACACAGAACCCTATGCACACCTCTGTCTGTGCTTATGAACAACCAGATGTGCACACAACTCTACACTGTGTGCCTCCTCAAAACATGAAGTCATGGAAGAACTGAACACTTATGGAGTGCTGTTTTTTTTTTTTTTTTAATACAACAGATATATCGAAGCGATTTGCAAGTTTCCTTTGGAAACTTGGCTCAGGGCTTTTCAAGCCTACATCACAGGATCCCATTTAGAGACACGTTTCTATATTCTACTCTCTCTTGGTTCCAAATGGCTCTTTCCTCTCCATCTCCTTGCTGCTGTCTGAATCCTCATCTTATGTGCTTGTTCGTTCATTCATTCATTCATTCATTCCACTAACACTTTCTCTGCCTATTGTAAGGCTAAACATGGTTCTGGGTGCAGGGCTGCAAGACAGATACATGTCTCCTTACTCAGAGACTCTCTTCTATCCTGGCACCAAGTAAATTGTTTGCTAATATGTGTGAAACAGTTCACAGTCACAGAGCTCTATTGCCTCCATTATAATACTTGATTAGCACAATACTGAAGGTCTCTGATTTTGGAGCTGGAATACCGGGGTTCAGATCCCAGCTGTCCCAATTACTTGCTGTAATTAGACAAGTCACTTAACATTTCTGTGCCCCACTTTCTCATCAGGAAAACAGAGGTCACAAAAGTATCCACACTTTGGTGAAGATTGAACGAATTCTTATAGGAAAAGCCCTTAAAACAGTGTGTGGCTCATTTTCAGTGCTATAGGTTGTTGCTAAAATTCCTACTGCTGATTCTCTCAGACAGACCTGTGCAGGGAGTAGTGTTATCCCGATTTTGCACATATGAAAACAGGATCAGAGCAGTTCAGTGTTACTCCTGGATGACTGTTGCTGCCTCTCATCTGTCCTCCCTGTCTGCTCCCAGGACGGAGACCATCCTCCACCCCCCAGACTCATTCCCTCTCCAGTTTCCCAGGAACTGGCGGTGATCACAGATTTGAATCTTGTTCTAAAAAGAGAGCCGCCACCTCTCTGTTTGTCTGAGAAGCTCCTACTTCTTTCTATTCGTGTTCAGGGTCTCATTCCCTCTACGGTGGGCTCCTCAGTTAGTTCAGAACAAGAGTTTTATGTCGGGAAGTGGTGGTGGAGAGCGCTGAGGCAGAAGGTGAGTTGTGCTACATTAGAGAGAACCAGGAGCTTGCAGCCCAGACCTGGCTTCCAGTTGCTTCCAGTCTGGGTGGTTATCTCTCCTCTCTATACCTCATCTGTGAAATGGGATCAGAGTTTTTCCAGTGTCCCCCTCAGAGCAGTGTGGGAATACTGGAGGCAGCACGGGCTCTGCCTTTAGACTGACCCACGTCCAAATCCCTGATGACCTTGCTTGTCATCTCCAAGGCTGAATCGGCCTGAATTCTTTTTTTGTTTTAATTAATTAATTTATTTTTGCTGTGTTGGGTCTTCGTTTCTGTGCGAAGGCTTTCTCTAGTTGTGGCAAGCGGGGGCCACTCTTCATCGTGGTGCGCGGGCCTCTCACTATCACGTGCTCTCTTGTTGCGGAGCACAGGCTCCAGACGCACAGGCTCAGTAGTTGTGGCTCACGGGCCCGGTTGCTCCGCGGCATGTGGGATCCTCCCAGACCAGGGCTCGAACCCATATCCCCTGCATTAGCAGGCAGATTCTCAACCACTGCACCACCAGGGAAGTCCTGGCCTGAATTCTTAGTTGCAAACAAAAGGACCCAACTCTGAATGATTCTAGCAGGAAACAGATTTGTTGAAGGGATATTAGGGAGCTCATAGAATCTCCAGGGTATCTGAGAAACTAGCTTATAAAACAAGCAGATACCAAGAGAGGCACACTAGCCAGAACTATCGTCAGAACCCTGCCACAGCTGTCCTGTGAGGACCCTGTATTGCCCCAAAGGACACTGGATATTGCCATGGTGTTTCTGCTCCAAATTCAAAGTCCATGGCTCGTGCATATGATTGGTCAAGGCTAGGTTATGTGCTCTTGCTTTCGCAGCAAGAGAGGCTGGGAAAGCAAGTATCTGGTCTTTTCAACTTCTGGGAGGTAGATTCCATCTCTCTCCAAGACTCTTAAGATGGGGACCTCCCCAAATACCCCTAAGCATGGGAAGAGGTGATTTAGCTTGTTGAAACGACAACAACAACTCAACTAAACTAACACTGTCAACTACGATATTGATTCCTCCTCTGTAAAATTGGGAAGACAAGACCCATCTCTAAGAACTGTTGTGAAAGTTACCTGTTAGCCCTCGTGTAGTGCTTAGGCATGATACCTAGCACATTATATGCCCTTAACAAATGCTTTTTTCCTGTCCCTGTTTCTAGACAGTATTCAGGGCCTGGGTTTCGGGGGTGGTTCCCAGAAGGCTGCCCCTTCCTAGCTGTGTAAGTGGTAGAGGCCGCCTTGGTTTACGATGCTGATCTGTCTCCAGACCCACAGTGGTTCATGGAAGTTCCTGAGAATGACTCTTCTTGAGACAGGAGGGAAGGGGGCCTGATACTGTCCAGTTCTGAGAAGGAGCTCAGGATTGGCCAGGGTCTTGTGCCCTTGCCTAGGATGAGTTAAATTTCACTCAGGAGATTGACAGAAATGGAAATGAGTGCCTCTTGCTTCATTCGTCAGAGCATATGCTTTCCTTCTGATAAACATTTGCTATGTTTCTGTGCCGTCAAAGTGTTCCCTGCATCCGAAACCTATAGGTGGTCTCCCTTGGGAGGAGAATAGAGGCTCATGGAGATGTCAGATCATCTGCTCATTCTCCAAGGCCCAGATTCAAGTCTGTCCGCTGGGTGAAGCTCGCTAATCCCAGTCCCCACATCGCTCTCCCTTCTGTGAGCGCTCCTTATAGCTCACATTGCTTCCGCTTCTCTCTCTCTCTTGTTCTTCTTTCCACCGTATTCACTGAGGGCCACCATGTTCCAGGCACAGGAGACAAAGTGGATGATAAGACAAACAAGCTATCTACTCTCAGAGAAATTTCATTCTAGTGGGGAAGGGAGAAAATTAACAAGTAAAGAAATAAAATAATTTCATATAATGGTGGGTGAGGGCTAGGAAGACTCAAACAGTGACATCAGGGGAGGTTGGGAAACTTGATGTGTGGATGTTAGTGAGGTCCCTTCTACGGAAGACTGAGCTCTGTGAAGACCCAGGAAAGAGAGTTCCTGGTAGAGGGAACTGAGGTTCACAGGCCTTGAGGTCAGTGTGAGCTGATGTGTTCCAGGCACAGAGAGAGAGTTAACATGGCTAGCCAACAGTGAGGGAAGGAGAGAGTGGTATATAGGAGTTAGCTAATAGTATTTTGTGCGTTGGCTTATTAAGTTGGGTTTTCGGCAATCAAGCCTGTGTTTTCTACTTCTTGATGTCTGCCTGTTATTAATTTTGCTCAGACGGTACTGTTCGCTGAAGAGGTGCTTAAGTTGACACCTGTTGATTGTCAGTAGTTCCTCCCCTAGTTGTATTTTATGCTGCATAGGTGGTCCTGGTCCCTTCAAGCTGTCATTTCCATGAAAGAGTGCAGCCCAAAGCAGAAGGACATGAGGTCCTACATGGCTCATGTGAGGGCACATCTAATGAAAGTTGGGTCGTATTTTGCCAACGTAGTCAAATCAGGAGGCCCAAACCCAAGCATGGAACATGAGAACCAAAATCTGATGAGGAAATTCTAGTATGTGCTCTTTGGGGACCGTTTTTATACCTTCTTGGGCTCAGTTGAAAGATACGGCCCTCTGAACCTAACACTTCACAAGCTCCTTGTCCTATATGTACATAAATCTATGAGAATACTTCTGCTGAGAACATTCTGACAGGAGAGAAATGATGATGTCTCCCCAAAGCCTTCTAATTCCTCTGCCTCTGGCTGAGACAAAGTAGGTGAAAAAGTAGTACTCTCCTTTTCAGACTGGGTGGCTTCAAGGCAACAAGTAAATTCTCAGCCTCGGGGTAGATAACGGTGTTGAAATGGCCCTGTTTCTCTCCCTAGTCCCATTTCCCATGGCAAGAGAAGTTGAAAAGTTGGCACTCGAGCCAAAGCTTTATAAATAATTTGCTGGAAAAGGCAAACGCTGATGACAGCCAAAGGCGTACATATTTCAAAGGAGCCGTAGAAATTCTCAGAGTTCTCGGTCCTGGCTGGTTCCAGGAAGTAGTGATTAGAGAGGATTATAGAGTGTGGGGAGCTCCAGACTGTCCATGGCTTTTGGAGATGTCTGTGGAAAAGCAGAACCTCCCATGATGGTCAAAAATCAAGGGAGGATGGGCCTCTGCTCCTTTGGTGGGTCACTCTTTGTCACATCACTGAGAATGGCTTTCTCTTCTGCCCAGGCCTTTGTGTCATCGGGATCAGCTGCCCACATCAGCTCTGGACCCTAACACCCTCACAATGCTGTGTCTTACTTCTAAACAACTCCTCTTCACCTATCTGGCAACATTTTTTTTTTCTGACCAGCTTCTGAACCAGTTAATCAATCTCTTTCATTTTGGTCTTGATTTTTGGCAATTTCCCCATCTCAACCTTGACTGTCCCCCTACAGCTAAGATACCGTGTCCCCACAGACTCAAAGGTGTTCTTCTGTCCATCCATCATGAGTCTCCTGTGCTGGCCCAGACCCAAGTCTAGGACCCAGGCAGTGATGAGCCCTCCTTCCTTGTCTCTGCAGTCTACGTCTTCTGACTCCTGTATCTACCAGCCTCTTCTATAGGCATTGGATCCTTTGGGTACCCATGACATGCAAGATAAAGTTATGGTGGGTCAGGGTTGGAGAGTCTGGATGGTGCTACCCTACTAGAAAAACCCATTTCTTGTTATTTTTCCCTACCAGTGCTAGAAATGGGGAGTTTCTCATGGTTTGCTTCCTTGGAGCCTTTATACTGGGGGGAGGGGAAATGTGATGGTAGAGGTGGACCTCAGCTGTGGCTGACAGTAGAAGATGAATTGGCCCATATGGCCCCCAGTATTCTCAAGTAGGTAATACAAGGTTTAGCAAAAGTAGTCAGAAGGGTGGGTGTTTGGAGGGAGGTGGGAGAGAGCTTTTCCCTGGGGACAGGGAGTATGCGTATCAGTCTCGGGTTCTTTGGAGGCCTAGCTGGTATAAGAGAATAAGGAAAATAAGTGTGAGTTTTTTAAGATTCATGAGTTAGTGTAGAATGGTGTAATTCTTTTTGGGGAAACCGGAACGGGGGATATTTGTTTGGATATAAGAGTCATTAAGAAACAAATTAAACAAGCCTGTCAGGTGATTCTAATAGGACTGTCAAGGAAAAACACAGAGAGGTACAGATGCTCTTCTTTGTACCTTGCATTAGCATCAATCACTGTGTTAGGTGTAGAGTACATCTTTAATACATGGGGCTGATTGCTAGAATGATAAACAAATTCCATTAAAATAAATTCAAGGCTTGTCCCAATTGTTTTTCTGTGATAGAATTGGAGTATAGCAAATGGACGTGGAAATAAGTAGGCCACTCCTGGGCCTTTTACAGTGTATTACACACAGGATTTTGTTGTGATGGCACTTGACATAGTAGGTGGCTGTTATCATATGGGTATATGATCATTGTCATGAGAGAAGATGGGAGAGAATCTCAGCAAAGTAGATGTCAGAACACTAGAAAAAGACTTCAATAGCGAGTACCTTTACAAGGAAAGCAAGTTAAATTAGTCATTCACATGAAAAAATCCTGATACAAGAAGAAGAGGAAGTGGTTTTGAGCACATCCTATTTTATCACCTGGAGTAGCTATCCTATCTGTCAAAAGATGACTCTTCTCAATCCTCAGTCTCAAGGTGAATGTTTTATTTACAGTGTTTATTTGCCAGAATGAGAGAGAGAGAGAGAGAAATTCTAAGTCAGCCCATATTCTTTTCTTTTTCTTAAAGACCATAAGTCACTTAGCTTACCTGGGCCTCAGTTTCCTTGTCTGTAAAGGAAGCGAATAAACTTCTAGGGTCATAGTAAGGATGACATGAAACAATGTCTTTGGAAACACCTACCTAGAACAGGTCTTGGGGAGAGGGGCAATAAGGCCCAAATGTCATTTAAGGGAGGAGAGAGGCATGGTCTTCATTTGACCTTGGGAAAATTATTTAACATTTCTAAGCCAACATTATTCTACTTTTTAGAGTTGCTTTGGTTGTTACAGATCTTTTGAATTTCTGTATGAATTTTAGAATCAGCATGGCACTTCTATTAAAAAAAATCTGCTTGGATTTTGATTGGTATTGCACTGAATTTATTTATTAATTTGGGAAGAATTGATATTTGAACAACACCAAGTCTTCTAAACCACGAACACAGTACCTTATTCCTTTAGGTCTTTAAACATTTCTCTCAGTAAGGTGTTATAGTTTTCAGTATATAGGACTTGACCCTCTTTTGTCAGATTTATCTCTAAATAGTTAATATTTTTATGTTATCACATATGCTGTTTTTACTCACATTCAATTTCTAGTGGTCCATTACTGTTCTATAGAAATACAATTGAGCTTTGTATGTTGATCTTGTATTCTGCAACCTTGCTGAAATCATTTATTAATTGTAATAGGTTTATTTTATTTATTATTTTTGTAGATTCCAAAGAAAAGGAATTCTGAAAGTAAAGACAATTTCTGATATGGATTCCTTTTTCTTGCTTTATTGTGCTTACTAGACCTTCCAATAAAATATTGAATAAAAATGGTGAAAGAGGATATTCTTGCCTTGTTTCTGACCTTAGGGGAAGCTATTGGGTGTCTTACCATTAAGTATGATGCCCATTATCAATTTGAAGAATTCTCCTCTATTCCTAGTTTGCTGAAAGTTTTTATCCGTAGTAGGTGTTGAATTTTAGCAAATGATTTTTCTGCATCCATTGAAATGATCATATGACTGTTAATATTATGAATTACTTTGACTGATTTTCAGAGTGTAAAGTAACCTTGGTTTCATGGGATCATTGGCACTTGGTCACAATGTGTTATGTGGAAAATTTTATTAGGAAAGTTTCTGTTACATCCCCTGTCCCATTGGATGGATGGGGAAACTGAGGCTGGGGTGGGTTAAAGAAGATTCCTCTGCTGTGAGTGGAAAAGGCACTTAACAGTGTCTTTCCTCTCTGTCTTCAGGAGGTTCACAGCCTCCCACACACCATCCTTTCCTGCAACAGACAGCAGAGCGGACACACTGTCATGTGCTATCAGCAAGCAAAGTTCTTTCTGCTGTGAATTTATTAAGGTTAATTTATTAAGCTGGTTGGAGGATTTATCGAGCACTTAAAAACGTTAATGGACACAGTTCCCAATAAATCACGTCAACAGATCTTTATAAAAACAGTGGGGAGGTTTTAAGTCAGCCCCAAGAAGTAACACTGACCCCACAAGGTGGGCTCAGTAAAGCCTTTAAGAAAATGGCAGATGTTATGAGCTGCTCAGTGTCTGGAGGCTGTGATTCTCCAGCCATAAAATTCTCAATGGGAAGTCCTTCTCAGAATAATAGCTGTTATTTGTTAATGCCTACTCTTTGCAGGAGATTGTGCTTGGGACTTTATACATGCTCTCTTCGATCCTGCAAATGTCAGTTGTATTATCTCCCATTTCATAGATGAGATAATCCAGGTCCTAAGAAGCAAAGGGACTTGCCTGAGATGGTGGTTTTTCGCCCAGTTCTTCTTTTAACTGCAGTTACATCAGACCACTAAGAGTCCTCACAATTATATGTTACACCTTCATGCTTCTGGGCTTTTGCCGGAGCACCTTCTCACTCCCTCTTCACATCTCAGCTCTTTTGATAAAACAGATCTGGTCATGGGACTCCCCTGCTTACCAGACTTAGAACACCTCCTTTCCTCGAGGATCGAGTGCACACTTCTTGGCGTGGCTGACTGGGCAAGTTTGGGTAGGTCTTTCGCAGCCACTTCTAATAAAAGTCCTCTCCCCCTCACCCTGTCCTCTCTCTTTTCCTGCTTCGCCTTACTCCGTGACATCACTATTACGTGACACTACATTTTTCTGTTGTATTGTCTTTCATCCTCACTAGAATGTCACCACATGAAGGCAGGTGTTTTTGTCTGTTTACTGCTGTGTCAATGGTACCTACCCCCCAAATTTTGCAGATATGCTGTCAAAATGAGGGCAAAGGGGAAAGGTCATTGGATATGATCCGACGTGAAGCTACCAATGACCTTCACAAGGTGGTTCTGGGCAAAGAAGCCAGACCATGTTGGAGGAAGTAGGGATGTTGAGGAAGCAGTAGGTAGAATATCAAGATTTTTTTTTTTCGTTAGGAGAATATGTTTCCATTCTTATTTTACTCCACTTCTCAGCAGCACAGTTGCCCACTCTCCTCTCCTTGGAACAGTCTCCTCCCCTGACTTGGTGTTCTCTCTATATTTCTGGCCACTCCTTCTCTGTCTCATTTCTTTGATTTTCTGTACTGTTCTCTCTGCTTAGAACATGTCTTCTTGCTCTTCCCATGGTTAATGGCTTCCCATTATTCAGGTCTCAGCTCACATGCCTGTTAAGAACCCCATCTTCTATTACAGTTTCTTTATTTGATGCTTTGACATCTTTTGACCTTGCTGGACCCTGGTGGGACTCTCCATTCCAGGGTTAGCCGATGCCTGGAGATAGTAAAGGACTCGCCTCAAGAGTGCTTTTCATATGCAGACCAACTAGTCCAGAGCGCAGGCCCCCAACCTCCCCCCTCACAGGGTTTTTACACTTTAGGCCACATCTTATTCCTCTACCTTAATCACCCAGGTCTAGGTACTAGACAACGAGGGATAGCTCCTATGTCCCAGATCCAACCAAAATGATTCAAAGTAACCGTTCCTAAACCTGCTTGCTCTGCGTCTCCTGTTCCTTTTTGCAGGAACCAACATAAAGGCTTTATGCGTGCTTTCCCCTTGCTCTTCCCTCTGCCTCCTGACCGGCTCTGGTGCTTCCCCATGTGACGCCTCTTCAGGCACTGTGCCCCCTCCTCTTGGGATCTGTGAATGTAACAAGCTGTCTTTTCAGTGGTAAACATTTCTGGATCTCCTGATCTGTTGGCCTTGCCATACCTGGATATAATAAAAGCTACATTTTAAAACAGTGCCGTCTCCCTGGAGAGCCCTTTCCCAACCACCTGTAATTCTCAGTCTCAGCAAACTTGTTGGTTTCCTTCATGGAAAGTACCCTAGGTTGTAATTATTTAATTTTTGTGTTTATTTATTTATTATCTTTCTTGAGGATGTATTAATCAAATAACCAGAATCAATAGGAGATGTATCTTTATATCTCTATCTTTCTATCTCTATCTCTATCCCTCTCTTTCTATCTCTCTCCCTATCTCTATTTTTCTGTAACTGGAGGTTCCAGTTCAAAAGCTGGCAGACTCGAGACCCAAGAAGAGTTGATTTTTCTGTTTGAGTCTGAATGTGGGAAAATACTAACGTCCCAGCTCACACAGTCAGGTAGGGAAGATCCCTCTTACTCAGCCTTTTGTTCTATTCAGGTCTTCAGTTGGTTAGATGAGGACCACCTACATTTGGGAGGGTGATCTGCCTTACTCAGTCTACTGATTCAAATGTTCTCATCCAGAAACACCCTCAGAGACGCCCAGAATAAAGTTTGACCAAAAATCTAGGCATCCTGTGGCCCAGTCAATTTGACACATAGAAGTAACCACTGTAGAGAGATAGGATCACGTCTGCCTTGATTGCCGTCGTATCTGTGGATACAGGAGGTGCTTAGTAAAGTCTGTTGACTGAATGAAGAATAGAAACTTACGATTATCCTTTGAGAGGGTAGTCTAGTTAGGTGAGGCTAGGCTATGCATCAGTGATTGAAAACAACCTAGAAACTCAGGAGCTTAATACAATAAACCTTTATTTCTTATTAACACAAACGCGGCTGCGTATTGGCCGCACACCTCCATCTTGTAGCAGGACCCTCCAAACATATGGCCTCCAGAATCGCCACAGCAGTGGCCAGGAAGTGGGGTGCATCACTTCTGCCAGTGCCGCCTTGACCAACATTTAATCACATGGTCCAAGTCTACCCACCAAGAAGGCTGGTAAATGTAGTCTTCCTGTGTGCCCTGATGAACTCCAATCATTGTCTCTCCATCCTACACCATGAGAAAGAGGAGGGAGCCTTGGGAGAGAGCTGGCCAGGGAGCAGTGAGAGCTTAGGAGCAGCCAGACATCTTGGACTCGCTCTAGATCTCATCAGCATCTAGTTTTCTTATTTTTCCAGCATCCTCTGAGAGGCTTGGCACCCAGGATATGAAGTTAGAAGGGCACGATTCACATCCACTTCTGTCGTTGACCAGCTGTGTGGCTTTAGGCAAGTCACTCTACCTGTCTGAGCCCCAGGTTCCTTATCGGTAAGAGTGGGCCTCCGTACCTGCCTCTCAGAGTTGACATGAGAATTGGAGGTTGTGGATCATTGTGCCTGGCACGAACACTTTTCTCTCGGAGCGCTTGTCATCATTAGAGCTGTCGTTTTTATCATCTTGGTAATCGTTGTGAAATGTACTGAGGCGTGGGCCCTACCTGGCAAAGCGGAAGCAGCTTCCAGCTTTTGGATTTCCAACTCCTCCTATGTGGCGACCCCATGGAAGCCCTCATGCCTGTTTCTGGGAAAAGAAAAACATCCTGCCCTGGGTTTGGCCATTTCCTCTGTCTTACAGTTGCCATGTGATCCTACCCGCCTCCCAACTCTAGTCGGAAGGTCAATGGTAGTGCAGCCCTTTTCCAGGGTAATAAGTTGTTAATGTAGACGCAATTAGTGAATAAGCAGTTGATTAGTTCATTATGAAAATACTGGAAACAACACCATTTGCGGTGGCAGAAGCTCCAGGAAGACAGATGTGCCCCCTTTTCATTCTATCAGTTGGGTCAGAGTTCCAGGCAAGTTAACATATTTTACCATACTATTAAGCCTTTTTAACACTGAAAGGCCATTATGTTAGAAAATTTTCCCCCCTCTGGGGTGTTAATTAGAGAGATGGAGCTTTAAAAAAATCATAATCACATTAAATTCCTCTCTTATAGCCATTTTCATAAAGAATCCTTAATGTGAAATGTGGATGGAAACACGCAACACTGGCTGAAGGATTTATGAAAAACACCAAACAGCTGATCTATCATTTTTAAGGGAAATAAAAAAAAATATTTTGTCAGAATCCTGGCTTTGGATTTCTAAAGCAGTTACGAGACACCTGGGCCAGACGATCGCTAGCCCCCCCCCAGAATTAATGATGACGCATGATCGCTCTGGGTGGAAACTTATGCTCTGTGTCCCAGCTCTGAATCACTCTCTCCTCTTGGGGCTTTCCTGGGTTGCCCTGGGTCTGTGGCTGGCATGGCAATCAAGTTCTGAATTGTTACTCGTGTGCTTAAAAATATCAGCATTTAAAATATGTATTCATTTGTTCATGTATTCATCCCCATGATAAACATCTGTTGAGCCACTCTGCCTGCCATATACTGTGCTTGGAGCAGAGGCTACAGTGGTGCATGGAGCAGTCCCTGAACTTACATGCTTCCAGTGAACGGAGTGGTTATCCATTCATCAGTAACTCACAGACTGGCATGAAGTTGCAAAGGGGATAGAAGTCATGGATGAGGGAGGTATGCATTGCGAAGAGTAGCAATAACTGAGGCCATTGATATTGTCAGGGAGGTTCAGGAAAGCCTCCCCCTGAAGCTGACAAGAAGGAAGGAAAGGGGTTAAGTAGGTAGGGTGGAGTGCATGAATGGGGGTGTTTCAGGCAGAGGAAACAGTATTTGCAAAGTCCTTGCCCAGAGAGAGAAAGAACAGAGGACAAAGACGTTTGGGAAACTGAAAGGAGGCAGGTGGCTGAAAGTATGAGCGAGGTGGGAGAGGTAGGAAGGTGGACAGGTGGCAGGGACTGTGTGGGATCTGTTAAGGACCGTCGTCTTTATCCTAAGAGAATGGAAACCCACTGGAGCATTTTAGGAGGTGACATGATCACGTTTACAAATACGTGTACGCACAGACGTGTATACATACGATACAGATGCACATTAACTCTGTGATACTGAATGAATTGCTTTCTCTCTCTGATCCTTTCCACATGTATTAAGTGATACTAATAATAGGACTCACCTCTAGTTTTGCAGTAGCCATTATGTGAAATAATCCAAGAGTAAATGCTTCTCCTAGCATTTGGTATGCTGAATATAAGAAACCTTCCTTCGTTCCTTCCTTCCATCCATCCTTACTTTCTTTTTTCCTTCCTTTCCTCCTCCTACCTTTCTCTTTCCCTCCCTCTCCCTCCATTCTCTCTCTCTTCTGTGTTTATCAAGCTAGTATCCCCAGTGAGAAAAAACCCAGCTGACCAAAGAATACATTTTTTATCCACAATTTTAAATTGAATTGTAGTTGATTTACAATGTTTCAGGTGTACAGCAAAGTGGTTCAGTTGTACATACATATATGTGTGTGTGTATATATATATTCTTATTCAGATTGTTTTCCAGTATAGGTTATTATAAGATATTGACTATATTTCCCTGTGCTATATGGTAGGACCTTGTTTATCTATTTTATATATAGTAGTGTGTATCTGTTAATCCGAAATTCCAAATTTATCCCTCCCTCACCCCTTTCCCCTTTGGTAACCATAAATTTGTTTTCTATGTCTGTGAGTCTGTTACTATTTTGTAAATAAGTTCATTTGTATCATTTTTAAAGATTCCACATATAAGTGATAGTATATGATGTTTGTCTTTCTCTGTCTGATTTACTTCACTTAGTATGATTGGTGCAGCCACTGTGGAAAACAGTATGGAGGTTCCTTAAAAAACTAAAAATAGAGCTACCTTATGATCCAGCAATCCCACTCCTGGACATATATCTGGAAAAGACAAAAACTCTAATTTGAAAAGATACATGCACCCCAATGTTCATAGCAGCACTATTTACAATAGCTAAGACATGGAAGCAACCTAAATGTCCATCAAGAGATGAATGGAAAAAGATGATGTAATACGTGTGTATTATATATATATATATATATATATATATATATATATATAATACACACACAAACACACACACAATGGAATATTACTCAGCCATAAAAAAGAATGAAACAATGCCATTTGCAGCAACATGGATGGACCTAGAGATTATCATACTAAGTGAAGAATGCATTTTAATTTTTTTAACTTTTAGAACTCAAGGCTATTAAAAAAACAAACAAAACAAAAAAGCTAGTGACTTTTCTTTGCTTGTTGCTCTTATTAAATCAGTTGGTTATCAAACTGATCAATCAATGAGTATGAAATGGGCACTAACTTTATGCCTGGTTCTGCAGAGAGGGCCAGGGAATGGGAAAGTTTCCTTATTATAACACCTGTGCATCTTTATGGCAGGAAGGGCTTAAGCAGGCCTTACTTAAACAAGCAGGCAGGGTTAGGAATAGAAGGCTGCACAGAAACCAGGTAACTGGCTGATTGCTCCTTCTCTGGGGAATTTGTTATTGAGTCCAGTCCTTAGTCAAGGCATCAGATCAACATGCAGAGTCTCTTTAAAGATGCACAATCATCTTGATCATGGTTTGGATCATGGTTTGGATCATGGTTTCTTCTTGTGGCACCATCCGTGGCTCCTCAGTTCCTTTTTTGTGAAATAATAATGAAAACACCATTTCACCATCTCACCTTCCTGCTGGCAAAACAGCAATCATTCAGCCTGCCAGCGACAATTTGAACCTGTTTATGCCTGTCTGTTTAGGCTCATTGAAAAGCGCTAAAAACAATCATATGACTTGATCACGATTCACTTATCCTGATGATTTTTTTTTTTTTTTTTTTGGAAATAATCTTGATGTAAATTCCTGATGGGCCATGAGAGAGGAGGCGGGATCTTAATGAACTGGTGATGAAGTGGAAATATTTTGAAGTGCCGAATAATGTATTTTGCTTGTCACCTTATTACTTATCTGCCACCTAATAACACATCTCATAACATCTTACTTGTTGATCTATTCATCTGGCAATAAAAATTCTTCCTTGTGATTGCCATGTGCTCCCAAGTAAAGACCAGTGCATTAGGAGCTCAACATATAACGATGCTTTAATGACCTGATAATGTCTCTTTTATGGAATGGAGAAAGGGCTTTCTTGTTTTGCTGAAAATTCATTTTCTTCGCCAAGTGAATATTGTTCGAAAGGGAACTGTTTCAGTCAAAAGAGATGAACACACACACACACACACACACACACACACACACACACACACACACACACACACACACACACAATCACCAATCCAGAAACAAAGGGTTAAGTTTCCAATTAGCAGCAACATTTTTTTGTTACTTTTATTTTAACAAGGTAATATAAACACACAGTAGTATTGAGTGCATCCCAGAAAGACAAAATATCTTGTATCCTTGACAATTTATTTTGGAAACTACCATGTGCAAATAGCATATGTGTGCGTGCGTGTGCGTGCACACACACCCTCTCCCCACATATGCATTTTCATAAGAATAGATTCAATTTTATTGTATGCTTACCATATTCTAGGCCCTGTGCTGCATCATAGGAATATTTATATTCCTATACAAGAAGGACATCATTTCTGCCTGGGGGTGATTTTTCTCTCCTGTCCCTGTCCCCACCCCCAACCCCACAGGTATTTGGTAATGTCTAGAGATATTTTTGGTTATTCACAACTTGGCAGAGGGTGCTAGTGGGTAGAGGCTACAAATGCTGCTTAACATCCTACAGTGCACAGGACAGGCCCCCACAGCAAAGGATGATCCAGCCCGAGATGTCAACTGTGCCAAGATTAAGAAACTGTGGTCTATTAGAAGAGATAAATGAAAAAATCCAGCAATGATGATAGCTCTGATAAGTGGACTCTATGCCAGAGGAAGCTTAGAAGGCTATCAGGGCAAAGGAAGTAAGGTACCTAACCCAGCTTAGGAGTTCAGGGAAGACTTCCTGGAGGAGGTGATGGCTGTACTGAGTCTTAAGGGGTGAGAAGACATTAAGTAGAAAAATGAATGGGAAAAATGTTCTGGAAAACAAAAAGAAGTCAGAGTCATGACAGAGCCTTAAATGTGTCATATCACCTTGCTGGGCCTCAGTTGCCCACCCATCCACCCCCCACTATAAAATGATGGGTTGCAGTAGATGATTTCCGAAGTCCTTTCCAATTCCATGTTTATTACTCTATGCCTCCAGCTTGCGGCCATTTGTATAATACAGTATTCGATTTTTGTTTGCTTTTGTTTTGTTTTCATGGTAGGGCCTTCTCATATAACAACTTCCAGCATCCTGTTTATTTACCCAACAAATGACTTTCCTCTGGGCCCAGCCTTGTGCTGAGTTCTGAGAACACAGATATTCCTCCTCCTCATGCAACTGAAAATCTGGCCCCCAGATCTGCTCATGGAAGCTCCCCTCCATCGTTGTAATGACCCTTGAGCATCTCCTGGGAGCTGAATGACTGTGAGCTCATTGGTTTGGTGCCTTTACCTCTTCTCTGAGTGATGGTCCTAGGAGAGATGGCAGTGGCCTGTATAGGACAGGGAATGTGGAAATAGAGCTGGAGTCAGGGATGGGAACCCTGAAATTTGAGGAATGTTTATGAGAAAGGATGAATAGGACTCGGTCACTTATTGGGGCTTGGGGCGATGAAATCCAGGAGGGACCTGAGGGTTTTGGGTTTTTTTGTTTGTTTGTTTTTTTCGGTATGCGGGCCTCTCAGTGCTGTGGCCTCCCCCGCCGTGGAGCACAGGCTCCGGACGCGCAGGCCCAGCGGCCATGGCTCATGGGCCCAGCCGCTCCGCGGCATGTGGGATCTTCCCGGACCGGGGCATGAACCCGTGTCCCTGCATCGGCAGGCGGACTCTCAACCACTTGCGCCACCAGGGAAGCCCAGGCCTGAGGTTTTGACTTGAGCCATGAGTGAAAGGTGTGCCTATCTCTCAGAAGAGGAGGAGGCAGAGAAGAAGAAGCTGGTTTCATACGAAGATTGTCCTCTGGGTTCCTGGTAATGGGTCTGGGCCGGGGGGCGGGGTGCTGTGGGAACGTGAGGGGTCCAAAGGGGCCAAGCAGATTCCTTTACCGTCTCTAGATGGAGGCAGCTCTGGGACAGGGAAAGGAAGACTCCTTCTGTGGGGAAGAAGCCAGGTTATGCTCCCCAACCACTCATTTTCTGAGCATTTGGCACAGACCCAGGCCAGGACACTAGAGAAATCTATGACTGTCTTCGTCCGCAGCATATGGGGCACCAAAAGGGAATTAGATTTGAGTGCAGGAATCTGAGCTGGAGTCTCAAGTCTGTCTGTGGGATACGCTCTGGACTTCACTTTTCCCCATTAAAGAGGTGATACTCCCTGTGTTCCAGAGATGCTGCAAGGAGTAAATGTGAGAATGGATGATAAGAGTTCTTTGGAGGCTGGAAGGTTCTGTGATTTGGGTGGGACATGCCCAGCGGCAGGGTTCTGGGGTGGCCATAGACTCAGTCTCATGCCCACCACTGGCCAGGCAGAAGGTGACCCAGGAGAGAGGCAAAGCTGGTTAACAGTGGTTCTCCAGCTAGGCTTAAAGGGACACAGGGTTAGTTCCAGTGTTTTCCAGCAGGGGCACTGTTAGCACCTTGGGTGGGATGCATCCCCATGTGGGACCCCACACATAGCAGGACAGTTAGCCTGGAGGCAGGCCAGTAGTCTCCTCTTTATCACTGATAATAAAAAAAAGAGATCAATATGGTTCTAAGGGTGGATGGAGGGGGGTAGGATCACTCTAGTTAGAATGTCACATGTAAGGAAACCAACCAAGAGAGCAGCTCATTGGGCTCAAAGTTATAGAGCTATAAAGTGACATAACTGGGATATGAACTGAGGTTAATTTTCTCTCTCTCTCTCTGAAAATGTAAATATATATACATAAATATAAGTAAGTATATATATAAAAATATAAAGTAGTATATAAATATAATTTTAAAATCTATACATTTATATAAATATACTTTATATATTTATATAATAAACATATTTATTATCTATAATAATTTTATAAATTAGAAATATAAAGTATTATATAACTATAATTGTGTATTATATATGTACATATATATTTATTATATGATTATATTTACACTTTATGTTTTTACATATATACATATGAATACTTATGTATATATTATACATAAATATATAAACATATAAGATATAAATATACACACATATATGTGTGTATAATATACACTTATATTTACATAAATATACTTATATTTATAACTTAGCTTAATTCTGTTTTATGTTCTTATTCTGTCTGATGTTAAAAACTTACATATGTCAATTAACATTTCCTTACTTAATGTATTTTGCCTTCACCCTGGTCCCCAAGATTGCAGCTAACTTCAGAGGGGGGTGGCATAGTGTTCAGGCATATTTAGGGGAC
Source organism: Aethalodelphis obliquidens (assembly GCF_003676395.1). Lineage (NCBI taxonomy): Eukaryota > Metazoa > Chordata > Mammalia > Artiodactyla > Delphinidae > Aethalodelphis > Aethalodelphis obliquidens. The sequence continues at coordinate 2,665,368 of NW_020837962.1, read as the reverse complement.
AGGTTTGGTCTTTGGTGATTATGTGTCTACAGTGGTTTCTACTGATGGATACATCACTCAGTCTGGTTCTTGGCTGATCTGAAACATCCATTCTTACATCTGTAGAGGTGTCCATTTTCTTCTTCAGTCTCTGGTCATATGGTCCATGCTGTGATGCTGCTGTGCCTCTTGGTCCAGACCCTGAGGTCTATCCAAAGTCCCATAGTCTCCCTTCAGAACCCAGATCTTAACCACTACCTTTCTTGTGTCTGGTAGTCTTAACCAGCCAGGGCCAAGTGCTCCTGGGAGACCAGGTCCAGAGCAGCCAGACAGACCCAAGAACATGGACCCACACTGGGGAGTCTGCATTCAGCCAAAGACTTAGCCCCCTCCCACTTACATAACTAGTGGTGCCAGTTACATCTGTGAGCTGGCTTTTGACTCACCACTATTTTTTTTCACAAGTAAAATATAATTGCAAACTTATTGTATTATAACCTCACATGGAGGAGTGGGTGGTAGGGTGGGCTGAAGCTTAAGACAGATAATGGCCTTCTAGGGCTTCAGCTCTCAGATCACCCACATCGCTTCTCTTCTTTCTGCTTTTAATCTGTTGTTGAGACAATAGCTAAGCCATGATGTTGACTTGGAGTTATTCAGCCATGTGGTTACCCTAAGGCTGGGGAGGACATACGACTCCAATTATAGATTGCTTGCCAGCCTTTAATCTTGGAGGACCCAGGGCTGGGGAGCCTCCTCATTTGCTGACTGGGGAAAGCCTGATTCTCTCTGCATTTCCTTTTCCCTGCTCAGCTTATCAGCTGGGAATATCTCTGATCCAGGGCCAAGCTCTCAGATGTGCTTGGGGATCTGAGAACTGGAGAGATCTGTATTTTGTTTCTACCTGTTTCTTTGAGCATCATACAGAGCCCCACCTCAGAGAATACACACTAACAGGTGACTCAGTTGCTCTCTTATCTAACTTCTGTCCCTGTAACCCAGAATTCCTCATATCTTCTGGGCCAGAAATAAAATAAAATACTAGCTTAGCAAATGTTTGTCCATATCAATGCTGTGTTTTGAAGCTCAAAAATCTGGAATTGGACTCTTTTGTTGTCTGATTCCTTCCTTCAAACTCTCCATCAAGACTCTGGATGCCCTGTGGCCATCTGCCCAATGAAGAAGGGTCACTGTATAAGAAAAAGTGTGGGGTGAGGGGAAACATAGCAGTCAAGTCTTCATAATATCCCACAACATGTGAATTAGGAACAACTAGTGCCCAATACTTTTTCTTTACAAAAACTGGCATAATTTGTGTGTGTGTGTGTGTGTGTGTGTATATATATTCATATGATTTTCTTTTTGCCTAAAATCTGTCTTGCCCACTAGATTATGAGCTCCCAGAAATAGGAACTAGGTCTATTTTTTCATCGATGCATTCCCAATGCTTGGGATGATGCCTTGTACATAGAGGTACTTCAAAAATATCTATTGAATGAATGAATGAATGTGATCACGTCTATTCTGAGGTTCTATAGAGAGGAACAGGTACTTGAACTTGAAGAACAGATGCAAGCATATGAAGAGAACTGGGATGTTTTATTCTCATGTTGCTCAGAGCATCTCCTCCACCCATGGGTTAGGTGTAAGTTGAGTCAGGTGTGTCTGTGTGGAGAGAGAAGCATTCTGGAATTCTGGAGAGTTGACTGTCATCCTGGCACTCATCATGCACATTAACTGAGTGACCATGGCCAAGCCCACCCCCTCTTTAGGTCTTTTTTTTTTTTTTTTTTTTTGCGGTACGCGGGCCTCTCACTGTTGTGGCCTCTCCCGTTGCGGAGCACAGGCTCCGGACTCGCAGGCTCAGCAGCCATGGCTCACGGGCCCAGCCACTCCGCGGCATGTGGGATCTTCCCGGACCGGGGCACAAACCCGTGTCCCCTGCATCGGCAGGCGGACTCTCAACCACTGCGCCACCAGGGAAGCCCTGTTTGTTTTTTATCTATAAAACTTTTGAAGGGACTGGGGGAGTCTTCAAGGTACGCAATTCTATCATCTCCTGAGGATGCTCCTGCCTCCCATCTTGGGCCTCCTGCTTTATAAGTTGCTTCCTCCACTCACTCCCCAGGCTTCTGACACAGCAGATGGAGCTGGTGCTCGCCCACGACTGACAGATGAGCCTCATTTACAGCCCTCATTTAACCACTTGGCTATTTGACAGAGTCATCTAGCTCTAAGATGCCAGGAGAGTCCTCCCCATCTCCAGCAACGCAGACAACTCCCCACCCCCATGCTCTGTCTGGGCTAGAGACCTGGGGAACATGGAACAGGGAGCCCAGCTTCCAGCCATGGGTCTACAAGGCCTTAGAGAGAAGCCACGTTTGGGCTTAGCAATAGTGCCCAGAAGCAGAAGATACTAATGTGTCCAGACAATATGCTAGCTTGATCTATTTCCAGGTCCAATTTCTCAGCCAACTGGGTATTTTTGCTGCCCTATTCAGTAATATCAGTCATTCTAGAAAGGCCTGATATTGATTATAAGGGGGTCTGAGAATTGAAAGAAACCTAATTCCTATCTCATTTGTTGACATTGGAGGCTTTTGAGTGGCCAGATATTTCCATGACAATAACAGCAACTCCCTAATATCTATTGAGTGCCACCAATGTGCTAGGCATAAACATCTTTACAACCCTTATCTTGTTTTGCTCTTCCAGCACCACTGTAAGACAGATACAATGATTATCACTATTTTATAGCAAGGAAACAGAGATGTTAAGAAATTTACTCAATATTGTATTTTTTTTAAAACCTTACTTTCTGTTTAATTCGTTTTGCCAAACAAACACAGTGAAAAACTTTAGTCTGACTAATTGAACGGAATATAGAATTTGTAACCAGTAACAAACATAACAGGATAGACAGATCTGCATCAACAGGTCACCTAGATCCCCTTGTCGATGGCCTCCTGGGAGGGTGGTCCTAGTAGGCAGAGGCACAGATCTGCCAGTCCCCATCAGAATCACAGGCTGCACAAAAAGTAGAACTGATGTCACTCGGATCTCTTATCACTACACACAGAAGAGTTGTCTCTGATTGCTGGCCAAACTCAAGGTGTTGTCTTCGCAAAGCCATAGTCCTTGGGCATCTCACCTGCATCCCTAGGGGATAAGTTTCAAGTTCAGTGGTTCTGAAGTCTCTGCTTAACCAGAACGTGCAACATAAACTTAGTGTCCTAAAGGGGGGGGGGGGGGCGGGGTACAAGGGTGGTTCAACAACAAAAGAAACAAGAATGTAGTGGTGTTTAAATTTATAGTTGTTAAAAATGTCATCTCAAGTCAAGTCACTGGTCTGTTTGCATTTGATACATTTTTCTACTAACTAGCATTGTAAAATTATCTCATGATTAGAAAATACCTGTGGATATTTGCATAGAAGTGTGAAATAAATCTTTTTATGAAAGTGTTCATTGCTTAGTAACACAGCATTGTATATGTGAAATTATAAATAATGTGAATTGCCTTTCTTTTTATTTCATCAAGCTGAACTGTAAAATTTTTGGTCTTTTTATTTATATGGGACACTAAGAATAATCTCAGATCAGCCAAAGATATTAGTGCCTCCCCAACTGCAATGTAAATGTGATCGATGGTTCCCCCCGCCCTTTTTGGGTCTACTGTTCAGTAGAGAATATTTTCAAAAGAAAATGATCTTAAAGGTGGTTTGTGTATAGACATCTAAATTTCCAGTCCTCATAGTGCTTTTTAAAATGGTTTCATTGGCTGTAGGGCTTAAAAATCACTATTAAATGCAAATAAAGTTACCCAAATCTGTGAGGACTGTATTTGCTGTAACTTTACCTGTAATTTTTTTCTGGTAATTTAAGAGATGGATATTTGGGATTGTATTTTTATTTTACTAATATCTGTAGCTATTTTAATTATTATTTGCATTTTTTTTTCGTTTCCTTTCTTAGCCAAATTCTATGAGCTGATCATTGTTCTTCCCCACCTCCTACCATGTCAGTCACTTTAGTTAATAAGTTGAATACTCAGTAGGATATGACACTCCTGCTCAGAAATGGCCCACAACCTGTAATTTGAAATTTAGTAGAAAATGCCCTTTAATACACTACATTTTCAGTTGCATTGAACTGAAATCATTAAACTTATATTTGAATTAAAAAAAGAAGAAAGGCGGAACCAAGATTCACGCCCAAGCACCTTCCTCCTCCTTTCCTTCTCAAGTAATTGAAGGAAAATCCTGTTAAATAAGTACGGCTCCTGGCGTTGGCTCCAGTGAGGATCATCCTCTGGGAAGGAGGATGGGGCTGGGGAAAGAGACAGTTCTCTCCTAGTTATTCTATGAATTAATAATTTTTAGGTTCAGTGTGGATATCCGAGGATCCATGGTCCAGTTGGAAAATTGAAGGATGAGACAAGGCCATTGGATGGGAACAGAATCCTCTTAATGTAAAGAGGAAGGGTCATAGCCAAAACCTCCCTCTCTTACTTCTCCCTGGCGGAAGAATATGGGCCTTAAAATGTTGTGTTGGGAGCAGGATGGAATTGATGGAACAAGACGTGAAATGTTTGTTTAGGTCTCTTTCTTTGGGTTGATGTTGGCCTAGGACATTGATGGCTTTGTAATGCGAGAGAGGTATCAGGCAATTATGAAAATATCCCGAGTCTGTAAGGCAAATGACCTCTGGTTAACTTAGTTTCTTAACTTAGATTGCCCAGGAATCTATGACATACAGTTCTAAGAGGCCATTGGGTCTAGACATTTACAATGTACCAAGAAGGTATGAGAGTTTCAGTTGTCCCATGTCCTCACCAGGACCTGGAACTGTCAGATTTTTAAATTTTGGGGTTTTTTTGCCACTCATAGATACGTAATGATAGCTCATGGTGATATCATTTTGCATTTTTAAAGTTTATTTTTTATATCTGACAATCGTTTTTAGGAATTCGGAGGGATTACTATAAGTTATGTCCCATCTTGAAACAGACATAGCCTCTGACTTTTGTGCCTACTTGTTTTTTTTTAATTTCTATGGGAGTATCGTTTATTTACGATGTTGTGTTAGTTTCTGCTGTACAGCAAAGTGAATCAGTTATACATATATATATACATCGACTCTTTTTTTAGCTTCTTTCCCCATACAGATTATTACAGAGTATTGAGTAGAGTTCCCTGTTTGATACAACAGGTCCTTATTAGTTATCTATTTTATATACAGTGGTGTGTATATGTCAATCCCAATCTCCCAATTTATCCACCCCCCCCCCTTACCCTGTGGTAACCATAAGTTTGTTTTCTGCATCTGTAACTCTATTTCTGCTTTGTAGATAAGTTCATTTGTACCCTTTTTTGGATTCCAGGTATAAGTGATATCATATGATATTTGTCTTTTTCTGACTTACTTCACTTAGTATGACAAGCCTACTTTTTTTTTAATTGAAGTATAGTTGATTTACAGTGTTTCAGGTGTACAGCAAAGTGATTCAGTTATATATATAAAACTGAATCAGTTATATATATATATATATATATATTCTTTTCAGATTCTTTTTCCATTATAGGTTATTGCAAGATATCGAATATAGTTCCCTGTGCTACACAGTCGGTCCTTATAGGTCCTTGTTGTTATCTATTTTATATATAGTGGTTTGTATCTGTTAATCCCAAATTCCCAGTTAATCCCCCCTTTCCCCTTTGGTAGCCATAAGTTTGTTTTCTATGTCTGTGAGTCTATTTCACAGACATAGTCTATGTCTGTGAGTTTTGTAAATAAATTCATTTGTATCATTTTTAAAGATCCCACATATAAGTGATACCATATGATGTTTGTCTTTCTCTTTCTGACTTATTCCACTTAGTATTGTAATCACATGTGTTATAGGGAAGTTGCTTGCCTGTCCGTTCACCCCATTGAACTGAGCTTCTCAAAGGCTGGAGTGAGCCTTATCCAGTTCTTTTTCTGCAGTACCCAGAAAGATGCCTGGCCTAGGAATGGCACACGTGATTATTTCATAAGTGAAATTTGCTCAACCTGTAATTAGAAAGGATTTGGTTTATTCAACAATCACCACCTGGGCTTCCCTGGTGGCACAGTGGTTGAGAATCCACCTGTCAATGCAGGGAACACGGGTTCGAACCCTGGTCTGGGAAGATCCCACATGCCGCGGAGCAACTAAGCCCGTGTACCACAACTACTGAGCCTGCGCTCTAGGGCCCGTTCCCCACAACAAGAGAAGCCACTGCAATGAGAAGCCCGCGCACCGCAACGAAGAGTAGCCCCCTGCTCGCTGCAGCTAGAGAAAGCCCACGTGCAGCAGTGAAGAAATAAATTTCTTTTATTAAATTAAATTTCTTTTATTTGTTTACTTCTGGCTGCGTTATTATCCCAGTGCAGCCAGAAATAAATAAATAAAATAAATAAAGTAAAAAAAAAAAATCACCACCTTGAGCATTCTCAGAGAAGAAAATGGCTAGGTTGTTTTTCTAGGGGCTTAAATTTTTAAAAAATAGAAATGTTATAGGGGAAAGGATCTAACATTACAGGCTCTCATGTGTGCCAAGCACTAAGGTGAGCGTGTTCAGGATGTATCTTGTTTTATCGCATTCTGAACTCTGTCATAAAGAATCGCTTAGTATACAGAAAGAAGCACTGGCTTTGGATAGAGCTGGACTTTGTTTATTTCCTTGTGACCTTGACCAAAGCCTCCCTTTGCATCGGTTTTCTCGTCTGCAAAATAAGCAGATGATAATGCCTAACTTATGCCATGGGTTTGGGTATTTTGAAGGATGTGTGGGTAAAGTACTTGGCACGTGTGGTTTTTTCCCAAATTGTGGGAAAGAATGCATAACGTAAAATTTACCACCTTAACCATTTCTAAGTGTATAGTTCAGTAGTGTAATTTATACTCACATTGTTGGGCAACCATCACCACCATCCATCTCTGTAAATGTTTCATCTTACAAAATTGAAACTCTGATACCCATCAGACACTGAGTCCTGATTCCCTCCTCTCCCCAGCTCCTGGCAGCCACCATTCGACTTTCTGTCTTTATGAACTTGACTACTCTAGGTGCTTCCTATAGTATGTGTCTTTTTGTAACTGGCTTCACTTAGCATAATGTCCTCAAGGTTCATCCATGTTGTAGCATGGATTGGAATTTCCTTCCCTTTTTAAAAAATATTTTATTTATTTATTTATTTAGGCTGTGTTGTGGCACACAAGATCTTTTAGTTGCGGCATGTGGACTTCTTTTTCTAAACCTTTTTAACTTTTTATTTATTTTTAAAAATTAATTTTATTTATTTATTTTTTGGCTGTGTTGGGTCTTTATTGCCGGCATGCGGACTTTCTCTAGTTGTGGTGAGCGGGGTCTACTCTTCGTTGTGGTGCACGGGCTTCTCATTGCACTGGCTTCTCTTGTTGCGGAGCACGGGCTTTAGACACTTGGGCATCAGTAGTTGTGGCACACGGGCTTAGTTGCTCTGTGGCATGTGGGATCTTCCCGGACCAGGGCCCGAACCCATGTCCCCTGCATTAGCAGGCATATTCTTAACCACTGCGCCACCAGGGAAGTCCCATGTGGACTTCTTAGTTGCAGCATATGAACTCTTCAGTTGAGGCATGCATGTGAGATCTAGTTGCCCGACCAGGGATCGAACTTGGACCTGCATCGGGAGCACGGAGTCTTTCCCACTGGAACACCAGGGAAGTCCCAGAATTTCCTCCCTTTTTAAAGCTGAATAATATTCCAGTGTACGAATATACCACATTTTCAAATCCATTCATCCTTTGTTGAACACGTGTGTTCTTCCATATCCTGGGTATTGTGAAGAGTGCTGCTAGGTACATGGGTATGCAAATACCGCTTCGAGATCCTGGTTTTAATTCTTTTGTTGGCATGTGTGTTGCATTCAGTAATTTAATACTTAGTTTCCCATTTCCCCCATTTCATATGCAATGAAACAGAGGTGCCAGAGGTCAATTAATTTGATTAAGGCCTCACAGCTGATACATTGCTAGAGCAGCATTTGAATCCGAGTCTTCTGTCTCTAAATGATCTGTTCTGTCTCCATAATCTCATTTTGCTCTAAAATATTTTTCAAGAGGAGGGATTGGCATTTTGAGTGAGAGGAGGTGATTGTAGGGGACTTTAGAAGATCTGGACAAGAGGGAGAAAGATGGTAGCATCCATTACTGTGAATTTCATAACCAGTCAGCTATATTCTTTGTGACAGGCCCTAAGTGGGGGAGATGTGCACCTCGATCAAGTGGGCTCTTGAGTAGGCAGAACGCGTGGGTGACAGGGGAGTCAAAGAGTATCATGCCACGTACATTGGCTTTCTGAATCTTCCACCACAGCATGAGCTAAAGGTCTTTTTTGGTGCACGCTGGAAAATTCCTCTAACAGCCCCTGAAGTGGGACTGGCTACTGGATCCTTTAACCCCTGTGTGGAATTGACTTTACTAGAGACTTGGTGTAGAACATCCTTCATCCTCCATCCATGGGGCATATGTCCATCGTTATCACCTGAAGGATGCACACCTGAGCAGTGTAGCATCCATAGTGTTTGGTTAAACTGAGCCCAGTTTTCTCATCTGTTATATTGCTTTACTTTGTTGTTGCTGTCATTTGCTGTCCAGGCATCAAATGGTCCATAAACAAAACACCTATCCACTGCATATGCACTCCAAAAAGCAAAAACAAATTTCAGAGCAACTAAAATGGCTGTTGCCAAGCCAGTACATTCAATGCATTTTTCTTAGACAAATAGTTGACTTTTAGGTAAAACACCTTGCATGCTGCTTGTCACATAGCAGGTCCCTGAAAATCGTTCTTTTTATCCCTCATCCTTTCCTGTATTAGAATTCAGTTCCGTGCAAAGAGCTAGGATAGGCATTGGAAATGGAGGGGTGGAGGAGGTGACTGTATTCACTGACCTCAGAAGTGTGGGAAAACAGGCATTGAAAATAAATCAGTGTATTCATGTGGATAAAGAAAGGAAGGAAAGGGGGTGTCACTAATCAAATTGTGTCCTCCCTCCCCTAAACTGATACGTTGAAGTCCTAGCCCTCAGTACCTCAGAATGTGATCCTTTTTAGGAAGAGGATCATTACAGATGTAATGAGTTCAGATGAGATCACAATAGAGCAGGGTGGACCTTTAATCCAATATGACTGGCGTCCTATAAAAATGGGAAATTTGGACACAGACATGCACACAGGGAAAACACCACATGAAGATGAAGGCAGAGGTCAAAGTGATGCATCTGGGAGCCAAGGAACACCAATGGTTGCCAGCACAACCCCTGGAAGCTAGGCAGGAGGCATGGAACATTCTCCCTCACCATACTCAGAAGGAACCAACTCTGCTGACACCTTGATCTCGGACCTCTAGCCCTCAGAACTGGGAGATGATACGTTTCTTTTTTAAAAATTTTATTGAAGTATAGTTGATTTACAATGTTGTGTTAATTTCTGCTGTGCAGCAAAGTTATTCAGTGCTATACAGTAGGACCTTGTTGTTTATCCATCCTACGTATAATAGTTTGCATCTGCTAATCCCAAACTCCCAGTCTTTCCCTCCTCGACCCCCCTCCCCTTGGCATCCACAAGGCTGTTCTCTATGTCTGTGAGTCTGTTTCTGTTTCGTAGATATGTTAATTTGTGTAGTATTTTAGATTCTACGTATAAGCGATATCATATTGTATTTGTTTTCCTGACTTACTATGCTTAGTATGGTAATCTCTAGGTCCCTCCATGTTGCTGCAAATGGCATGATTCCATTCTTTTTTATGGCTGAGTAATATTGCATTGTATGGGAGATGATACATTTCTGTTGTTCAAGCCCTCGGGGTTTGTGGTGCTTTGTTATGGCAGCCCTAGCGAGTGAATACAGAGAGCTCCAGTGGTAACTAGGATAGGATGGGGTTGGGGAGGTCCCCTGGAGGACATGATGTTTAAGCAGAGACGGGGAAGATGATTCAGAGATAGCTTGGGAAATATGTAGGAGAAAAAGGAGAGCATTTTTCAGAAGAAATACTATTTTGATATGCGGCTAGTGGTTACTTTACAATTTATCCTAATAAGCGTGGGTATCGCGTTTCAAATCCCACAACACGTTAGGACTGGAAACAATAAAGTCCAAGACGGCTGGCTGCTACTCACCCTGCAGCTGATAAAACAGATTGACCATGATGGGGGAGAAAAGAAAACTTAAATCAGTGGAATTAGGAGGAGGAGGAGGACACAGAGGGAGGAGAAGAAGGAGCAGAAATGAAACAACCTTTCCATTTGGGGGCTCTTTTTGTTAACAACAGAAATTAATTTTATCATAGTTCTGGAGGCTGGAAGTCCAAGATTGAGGTGTCAGCATGTTTGGATTTCTTCTGAGGCCTCTCTCCTTGGCTTGCAGATGGCTGCCTTCTTGCCATGTCCTCACATGGTCTTTCCTCTGCCTGTGCATCTCTGTGTCCAAATGTTCTTTTCTTATAAGGACACCAGTCAGAATGGAGTAGGGCCCACCCATATGACCTCACTTAATCTTTTTAAAAAATTGTTTTTAAATTTATTTTTTAACCTTTTAAAAAAATTGAAGTATAGTTGATTTATAATGTGTTAGTTTCAGGTGTACAGCAAAATGATTCAGTTATACATATATATATATTCTTTTTCAGATGCTTTTCAATTATTGGTTATTGTAAGATATTGAATATAGTTCCCTGGGCTATACAGTAGGTCCTTGCTTATCTATTTTATATATAGTAGTGTGTATATGTTAATCCCAAACTCCTATGTGTGTGTGTTGTGTGTGTGTGTGTGTGTGTGTGTGTTTATATATAAATACACACACCCACGTATATATATGAATGGATAAAGAAGATGTGGGGTATATATATGTATATCTTCTTTATCCATTCATCTGTCCATTTATCTGTCAATCTCATGAAGTAGTGTAATGATGGGTGTTTGTCCTGAGTGAAGGGACAAACCTCCATCATTACACTAGCTCATCAGGTTGACTTCTGGGGAAATGGCTGCTTGGAGCATAAAACAACCACCTCTGATATTCTAACGATGATGCTGAGCCCTCAGTGGTGAGTTCAGCCACCGTAGAGATGTCCTATTTCAGAAGTGATGCCAATAAACTGTAGTTTCTTGAGCAGACACAATGCTACTTCAAATTAAAAAGTCCTCTTCTTGTTACTGTCTTTGAGAGTATTTTTCAAAAAGTACCTTCTAAACCCGGGTTAGCTACCCCCTCCCTTGGGCCTTCACAGAACTCTGTGTTTTGCTGTATCATAGTACTAACCATGCTGATTTTAACTCTCCTCCTTCTCACCTGTGTTGTTCTTGATCTGCCTCCTATCCTAGGCTTGCATCTCCTTGGAGCACAACCTCAGATTTGAAGTGAATCTCTGTCCCTCAGAGTCTGCACACAAGATGACCAGAAGTGAACATTAAATAAATATTTGTTTAACAACTCCAGTTTCAAAATGTTCACATCCTAGATGCTCAAAGTTAAAAAAAATGTTTTTGCATGCTTAAAAATATAAACCCTTGGGTAACACACATGCCCAATTGGCCAAAGGTTTTCCAATGATATATGTTCATTTTTTCTCTATCACAAATTCCCTCTGAACCCTCTGCCACCAAGATTCAATAATATGAATTTAATTCTCTGTTTACATCAACCTTTTCTGGTTAGAGGCTAGCCTGCTATGTTCTCTTTTGACAAGTTCAGGGTAATTTTGAGTTTGATCTGATTCTTTTTTTTTAATTTTTTGCTTGCTTGTGACCAGAGAAAAATCTACGTGATGTTTCAAACTATAATTTTCAGGTTTTCTCTTTAAAAGGATGCTGGATGTAAAGGTTTGGATAGGATAGAAAGGAAAACAGAGCTAAAACCCAGAGCTCTGTTACAACTTCTGAATGTCTATTCTCTTTTGTTGTTAAGAGAATTACCAGTGCAGTTGGTTCCCACAGGAATATCTCCTGTTATTCTCTCTTATTTGTCCAGTTCTGAGATAATTGAATAATCTGGAATGTGTCCAAGAATTCTGAGCCCAGAGAGCGCCTTAGGGAAACCTAACACTCTCTTCTCATGGCCACTCATCACGTTGTCTTGGTTTCCCTGACTATTGGAAGCCATAAAGCTTTAGCTACAGTGTGTTGGATGCTTACTGTGTTTCACGTGTATGCTGAGCATGGTATATGTGCAGTCTCTAAACCTCACAGCGAACCCCGAGAGGGTTTATGTTCTGGTCCTCAATTTAGAACTGAGAAAACTGAGACTCACAGAGTCAGTTGTATAACACCTCCCAAAGCTGCTGTTGGGAAATGGAAGAGCCAGAATTTGAATGCAGAGCTGACTGACTCAAAACTCCGTTCTTCTTTCATTATGTTGTTTTGGATGTTGTGGCCTGGGGAGAGAGTCTGCTGAGGCTACATGATGGGGCACAGAGAGTGTGTTGGAAAGAGTAGGGGTGAAGAAGGACCCTGGGCAGGATCAATATGGCCTTGGGGGCCAGGCAGAAATGTGGTACTTCTCAAGTGTGCAAAAAGCTTTAGAAAAATGTTATGAGCTCCTCTAGTTAGTAAGCAGTGTAAGAGCTAGAACTTGTCCACCAAACACAATGCCTGGCACGCCGTAGACACCCAAATATATGAGGAGGAATAGATGGATGAGCCGAGTGGGAGAGGTCAGAGCACAGGTGGGTTCCACAAGGCAGTAGGGGATTCTCAGGATGGGCGAGCCCAGCTTGTTCCCTAGATACAACAGTAAGTTCTATTCTCTGGATAAAAGAGGAAACAAAAAGGCCAGTGGTTTACTCATTTAAGTGAGAAGTTTTACAAGGAAAGATACTCAAGACAGAAGAGTCTCTCTTCATAGGGGAGGCTTAATGCTGAGCCTGGCCCATGCTAAAGGCAGCCTAGCTTAGTGGAGGAAACACCAATTTTGCCATTAGACAAACCTGGGATCAAATCCAGATGGTTACTAACATGCTGTGTGACTTCGGACAAGCACCTCAACCTCCCTGAGCTTCTGTTTCCTGATCTGTAAAATAGGATCGTAATACTTAGAGAAACAGGGGTAAATTTTTCACATGGTTAATGTGCTTTTCTATTTGGCCTTTCTGAGTATATGACTTTTGTCTGAGCTGGGCTGTGTTAACCATCTACTTGGGAAAGAAAGTATAAAAGAAAGTGGAAGGAAACTCACTCGATGCCACTGTATGGGACTCGTTGCCCCACACCGACAAGTTCTGTAGCAGGACCCCTGCTCTCAGGCCTTCTGGTACATGAGAGTCATTGAAGAACTCCAACCAGACAATCTTGTACTCAGACCATACCACTTTATTTCTTTTTTTTTGGTACTTTATTTATTTATTGAAGTATAGTTGATTTACAATGTTTCAGGTATACAGAAAAGTGATTCAGTTTATATATATATACTTTTTCAGATTCTTTTCCATTGTAGGTTATTACAAAATACTGAATATAGTTCCCTGTGCTATACAGTAGGTCCTTGTTTTTTATCTCTTTTATGTACAGTAGTATGTATCTGTTAGTCCCAAACTTCTAATTTAACCCTTCCCCCCTTCCCCCTTTGGTAACCAGGAGTTTGTTTTCTATGTCTGTGAGTCTGTTTTGTATATAAGTTTATTTGTGTCATTTAAAAATATTCTGCACATAAGTGATATCGCATGATATTTGTCTTTCTCTGTCTGACTTCACTTAGTATGATAATCTCTAGGTCCATCCATGTTGCTGCAAATGGCATTATTTCATTCTTTTTTATGGCTGAGTAATATTCCATTGTATATGTGTACCACATTTTCTTTTTTCATTCATCTGTCAATGGACACTTAGGTTGATTCCATGTCTTGGCTATTGTAAATAGTGCTGAACATCTCCTTGAATTAGAGTTTTCATCTTTTTCAGATATATGCCTAGGAGTGGGATTGCTGGATCATATGGTAACTCTAGTTTTAGTTTTTTATACTTCTTTATTTCTTAACAGGCTCAGCTACCCCCTGGTAGCACAGAGCTTCTTCACCATGAGTTTCTGCCAAAATCCCAAACAGCAGAGTGGGACAAGAGGTCTTTGCCCTCAGCATCACCCTCAACTCATCCATCATTCTTCTCCTTCACCTGGGTCTGAAGACCAAAAGGGGAAAGTTGAGAGACATGATCTTAGGCCCCCTTATTTCTCTCTTTTTGTCATTCTCACAATTTCCTAGAATCAGAGCCTTCCCATCCCTTTCCTCTCTGGTCCACCCTTGCCAAAAACTTCTGTGGTCTTGCCAACCAAGACTGGTCCTTAATATGCCAAAGAGTAGAGATGAAGGAATTTAGTAAAAACTACCTTCCAAAGTCAATATTGTGACTTAAAATTTTTATTATTTTCTTGCTGCACAGTCTTTTTTGAATGTCAGAAATTTGCATTTACCTCCTTTAGAGGGAGTAAGGAAGTGCCTAAGAGCACGGATTCCAGAGTCAGACTGCCAGGTCCAAAGCATGGTTCTGCCACTTACAAGTGGTGTAACTTTGGGTAAATCACAAAACCTCTCTGTGCAAAATGGGGTTAGTAATAGTATCTCATAGGGACTCTTGGAATAGTACATTAGTTTGTATATGAAATAATAACACCTCTCTGTTTATTATGCATATAACTGTGTTTTCACCTTCTTTATCATTAATCAATATCATCACCATTTTTCTTTGTGTTCCTTCTTTAATAAATCCTAATTTCCTAGCCTTACCTAGGTATAGGGATGCCATGGGCCATCTGAGGTAAACCTCATATACTCCGGAAGACAAAAGAGAAGAGCACACTAATAATTTGAAAAATACATTATCCTTAGACTGCAGTCTAGTTGGTACAGTTGTTTTCCCATAGGGCTATGGGTTAACAATTCTGATATTGCTAGACATGTATACTGGAATTAAACAACTAAGTAAATGGATGGTGGAGGATGGGAGTCAGGCTTCTCATTGTTGGGGTGGGAGGTTATAAATGAGCAAGGGGAGAAAGCTAGACTGATCCATGTGATAATGGATTAGAGTTGAAGATATCAGGATGAATTCATGTTAAGCTTAATATAGACACAGACGGTTACATATATAAATATTTATAGATATGTATATATGTATGAGTCTGTATACACACATAGATTTCCTTACTCAGTCAACTGAGAGGGACTAGAAGCCGTGAGCACACTTGGCACCCAGATTTTGGTTTCTAACACCATTCTCCAAGAAAGGGAACCAGGGTCCTTGGAGAAATGGATTCTAGGATGGGACAGGAAATAAACAAGGTGAACCTGGAGCATCTTGGATTGCTAGAAAGTAAGAAAGTTCTCCAAAGAAAGGGCAGGGGGGAATGTAGAAGCCAACTGAAAGAGATTCCAATGGCCAAACCTGGGGAAATTTGAGTGAAAAAACAAAATAAAATAGCATTGGATTATAATCCGAAGTATAAAATACATATCCATGTGTCCACACTAATATATATCATATATATATATATATATTTGAGCAAATAATTAAATGGGGAAGAAGAGACAAATCTGCTATGAAGAACAATTCCAAATAATTTATGTAGACACTGTACTCAGAGAGGTAGAGCATAACTTCCCACTCCTTAAGTGTGGGTTATGTATAGTGACTTCCTTCCAAAGAGTATGGTATGTGCAAAGAGAGAAAAATAGAGTAACTTTATAGTGGAGAGATTTGAGAAACACTGCCTCAGGCAGCAATATTGATATTTATGACATCAATAATGATGTCATCATAGAATGTATCCTTGATATGTTATGATGAGAATGTCACCTTTTCTGTATGGTTTTCCTCCCCCAAACCCATAACTGCAGTCTAGTCGTGAGAAAAACATCAGACAAATTCCAGTTGAGGGACATTCTACAAAATACTTGACCAATACTCAAAACTGTCAAAGTCATCAGAATAAGGAAAAGTCTGAGAAATCCACAGCCAAGAGATCCCTCAAGAAGCATGATGACTAAATTTAATGTGCTACCTGGATGAGATTCTAGAGCAGAAAGAGGACACTAGGCAAAAACTAAGGAAACCTGAATAAAGTATGGGTTTTAGTTAATAGTTATATGTCAGTCTTGGTTTATTAATTGTAACAAATGTACCCTATTGGGGAAACTGGGTCCAGGGTATATTGGAACTCTCTGTGCTATCTTTGCAGTATTTCTGTAAATCTAAAACTGTTCTACAATAAAAAATTATTTTAAAGATATTGTTCCTGTATCATTACTTCACAGGATTGATATGAGGATTTAAGGAGATAGCGCATGAAAAGTTCATTACCAAGTGACTGGCATATAATATATGCTCCACAGAACAGCAGTCTTTGACCATCTTGTGCCTTTCTGTGCAGTTCTTCCTTGTGATATGCCTTGAGAAACTTACTATTGTTGCCTTTCCTCTAAGATGAGCCAAACTGGTCTAGTTTGTAATAGTTGGTATCTGCCTCTTTTGCTCTGAGAAAACTAGAGCATCATCCCAGGGTTTGTAATTGAGCATTTTTACCTTAATGACCCTATCTGGATTGCATTCATTAGTCTGTTTAGTAACTAAGATATACCACATCATAACAGTACTTACATGGTGGTTACCTTGCTGTAAGTCTGCCAGATACTTCTATATAGAGTACGTGTATTTTAACTTTCTTTGAAAATGATTGTCAAATATGTGAGGCCCATTTTCTGTCTTAGGAAGGGGAACATGGGGACGTTATCAACTTCTTGTTTGCTGACTGAGGGTCTTGACGGAATGCAGCATCCCAGAACAGCAAGTCCTTGTCAGTTATTTCTAAGGATCAGAAGGAGTTGCAAAATTGTAATGAGGCAGGGAAAGTTTTCTTGTGACCTTGGGTAGAAAGTACCTTTCTACAGAGGTGAGGTGGATAAGATCTCTCTGGGGCTGAGGTGTATCTAGAAGAGAAACCATACTGCTGGGAGCAGGACATGGCTGGTCCTCCTGGATTCCCTCTATGGTCATGGCTATGCAAAAGAAATTATATATACACACACACACCCACACACACACACACATATATATATATAATTTATATGTAAAATATATATAGTAAATATATAAATTATATATACACATAATTTCTTTTGCAGAGTATATTATATACTATATTATATACTATATAAAATTGATAATATGTAATTATATAAGTGTACATATACAAATACCTACTATATTACATAATACATAAAACATTATATATAAAATGTATAATATATAATACATAAATTATATATATAATTTCTTTTGCATCGTATATATACTTAGTGTATGTATAAGATATAAAATATATAATATATATTATATAATATACATTATATTATATATTTGTGTACATATGTATATAAATACATACACGTGCATGGACATATATACATACTACGTATATACATACATTCAAATAGTTATTTCCTATCTTTATGCTGCTTCTCTCAGTTGACAAGGTCAGGATTTGCACATTATAACCTACTCTTCTCTCTTCACTCACCCTATTCTATTTTTCTTGGATGCCAACCTGAGCTTACCTCCCATCTACTCTTTTGTTTGTCCTCCTTAGTTGGATATTATGTGTGGAAAACTCACAGAAAAACTGGGTTGCCATGGCTGGTCCATCCTCCTGCTCAGTAAAATGAAAATAACATTTAAGAAACCCAGTCGCCAATGTCTGTTTAATAATTCTTGATTGCTGCCCTGAGCCTGGATTTCAGTATTTCTGAATAATCAGCTCCTGGAAGCTAGCAAAAAAATGACTATCTAAAACTGCCAGAAATTTGCTTCCTGTTGTTCTGAATGTGAAAGTAGGAATGTGACTCTGGGGCAGCCTCATTTGCCTTTGTGCTGGATCACTTTGGTGGGCCATCTCAGTCCTACCCACTGGCATTAAGTAACTACTCGCTGCCCCTGAGTTAGCCCAGGACTTGGGAGAAATCATCCAAAAGCAAATGCTTTATAATGGAGTATTCTGTTTAAGAATATAATTCTTTAATGAAGTGTTTAGCATTTCCCCTGGCAGGACTGGAAACAGAGTTTGAAAATAGTGGATGGGATCTGGGACTGAGGGAGCAAAGAGATGGGAGTAAGGGCTCCCACTGGATGATGGGCTTAGGTGGTGTCAGCTCTGTAACTAGTTAAGGGTCTATTTCCAGAAAAAAAAAATACCTGCCATTAAGATATTAGTTAATTAACTTATGAAAGTCCTTGGGCATTCTTTATGCACTACTCAGTCAATTTGCTGTTTGAAATTTCTACTGAAGCTCTGTAGAAAATCCAGGGCTAATGCCGGTTCCACCTTGGTGCACTCTGCAGGCCCCATGGGAAGCCTCCCTTCTGGTCAGTTCCAGCCTCCCAGAGGGATTCCGGACAACAATTGTACTAGTCAGAACTTACATTGCACGTGATAGTAAACCCAAAGCACACTAGCTTATTCAGAAAGGGACTTCCCTATCTCCTCTGCTTCTTTCCTTATTCTTTCACAATGAAGAAAGATTTTCTTCACATGGTAGGTTCAAACTCATTTGAATTCATGACCTCCTGGCTCCTTGACTCCAAAGCTTCCCAATAGAAAAAATTCAGGGAAGGACTCTGATTGGCCCAGCCTAGATCACATGCTCACTTCTGGCCCAATCACTGTGAGGAGAAGGAGGTGCTGTGATTGGTCTGACTTGGATCACATGTTCACTGTGCGACCAGAAGGGTGAGTTACTGGCCTAATTTCCAACTGCCAGCTCTTACTTACAGCTCTGAGTAAGAGTTTTTCTGGCCACCAGAGCTCACTGTGCCCATGAACATGGTAGGTTACAAGTGCTGAGGAATTACTGTCTCCCAGAAGCAGCCCTCAAACGACGACTGATGGGAGCTGGCACATAAATACTCAGGGGCTCACTTGCCCGTGGGCTGACAGAATTCTGAGACATGCAGTCAACGCCATTTACCAGAATGCCAGAGTGGGATTAAACTCCTGTTCTCCACAGTTGCCCCTTGCTGGGCATTGCACTCTTTATCTGCCTCTTTCTCTTTCCCATCTCGCCCCCTCACCCCTTGTCTGCAGTATTGCCTGACTTCACCTCCCAAATATGTTTGTACTTGAGTCCTTATCTCAGTGACTTCTGGGAAAACCCAAACTAAGAGAGTTACAGTGATTGGCAGCTCATCACATGAGTCAAATGGGGATGAAGCAGAGTGCCTGGAACTGGTACTTCTGAATACACAGAGTAGTAGCTGTCAACTAAAATATGTGTGTGTTTGTGTGTGTGTGTGTGTGTGTGTGTGTGTGTGTGTGTGTTGGGGAAAAAAACCCACAGAGCAGCAAACAATGAGAACTTACAGTAAATCACTTCCTATTACACCAACATTTGGGCACAAGCATGTCTGGCCTGATATGCCCAGGGGAAGCAGACAGACCTCCCCAGCAGGTTGCTCTGGAGAGGAAAATGTCAGAGGATGTGGGGTCCAGGCTACAGGGAGAGCTGTAATTTACATGAGACAACATTTCCACCATGACTTCATTAATCTTAGGACTCTTCCGCCCCAGCTGAATCCCAGCCAAAAAGTTATCATGGCAGAGAGACATGCCCGCCTCCTCAGATGCTGGCCAGCGGCTGGGCGACTTGGCTTATGTTTGGCGATATTCCCATTAGACAGTTGGGCTTGTGGGATGGCCCATGCATGTGCAGTGATAAAAATACTCTCCTTATCTCTGTGTCTCAGCTGTGGTAACCCTGCTTCTTTCCGTTCGAGTGTATTGGTTTCTAAAGCCAAACTTATTCTATATATGTCATGGATTGAATTGCCTACAAGCAGCAGTGCTTGAGAGAGGGGTTCAGGTGTATGAAACTCTGAGGGAGTAAAACACACACACCTCTCTAAGGTTGTGAGGGAAACAAAATAGGAAAGATAAAGGAGCCACACAGGGATGGGGCTCTTAGTTTCAGATAAAGTCTAGACCAGGGGTTGTCAAACTATGGCCCGTGGACCAAATTCAGCTGCCACCTATTTTGGTAAATAAAGTTTTAAATAAAGTTTTATTGACACACAGCCACGCTGACATAATGTCTATGTCAGCTTTCTTGCTACAAGGGCAGAGTCGAGTCGTCTCTGGACTGGATGGCCTGCAAAGCCTAAGCTATTTACATTCTGGCCCTTTCCAGAAAAAGCTTGCTGACCCCTGCTCTAAACTTGTCTCAACCCATGGGAGCTCTGGAGCCCCCCTTGCTCAATAAAGTTATCCCTACCTTGAGGCAAGGGCTGGTCTTGGTACCCTAGTGTCAGCTGGGCGTTGGTTGTCACCCACCCTGGGTGTTAAGGGTGAGGGACATTAAGCAGATTCAGCCCAGGATGGTGGCTCCCATCAGCCGAGAACAATTTTTTGGATGTTAGGGGCACCTGTGAATTCTGAGCAACTGACACAGTGGCTGGGAAATGGGTACACATGCTGGTAAAGGGGACCTTTCAAGGCACTGCTAGCAACTACTGCCACGTTGATCTGGATCTCCAGATGTGTTTCATGAAGATGGAGGGAACCCTTGCTTCCTGCCTGAAACTGAGCCATAATTCTCTCACCTGGACTCCGTGACTCCCATTTCACTCCTGCCTTCAGTCCGTCCATCCCATTGTTCTCAGGGCGAAGACAGAAACCCTTAACAGCTCAAAGAATAATTCCTGAGAGAAAACTTCTTGAACCTTTTTCCCCATAAATTCCAGTCCCTCTAAGTAGCCAGTATTCATTTTGTGTGTTTTTACCTATTTTTTTCAGTCTTTGCAAACCACAGCACACAAAAACATGCAGATTTTCTTTTCTTTAAACCAAATGCCCTGTTATGCGCATTACTTTGACATTTGCTTTTTTTGCCTTAACAATATAAACCATAAGAAACTCTCCAGTCTGACATGTATAGTTAACTGATATTTAACTCATTTTTTTAACAGCTGAATGATAGCCCATCATATGTATGTACATATTATGTACCTAATACAGATGTACAATAATTTAAGCATTCCTACATTGATAGGAGTTCAGGTTGTTTCTGTGTGGTTTTTATTTTTCACTTTACAAACCATGGTGCAAAGAACAGCTCTGAACAAATATCCTCACATTCTGTTGCTTGTAGGCTGAAGGCTCCATCCCTAGAAGTGGTATTATTTGGTTAACATACACATGCATTTTAAATTTCCATACACGCTGCCAGATTCCTTTCTGCAGATACAGCAAATCATATGTCCCCCGTGAGTTTATGAGACTGTCCAGTTTCCAACATCTTTGCTAGATTGGCGTCCTTCAGTCCTTTTAATTTTTGCCAATCTCTTGGCAGGGGAGTGGCCTCCCGTTGTCCTGACTTGCATTTCCTTGACTGTTATTGAAGTTGGTCATCTTTTTATATGTATATTGCTTTGATAAAAGTAGTCCCCGCAGTGATAGGACCTTATGTTAATCTGGGGGGAGATGGAAGTGTTCTTGGGGAATCCTTTGCTCTTTACCCATCCATCCTCGGGTGCTCTCCAATGCAGAGTTGGTTGTTGCCGATATACCTGCCCATCCTCAGCTGCCCTCCCTCTTGTGTCCCCAAAGGGCGTGGAGTTTTGGTCTCAAGGGATGTGGCCATGGTGGGAGTGGGTAGAAGGTCCTGCCCCATTGGTGACCATCTCCGTCTGTTCTCTTCACTTCTAGACACCACCCAGATGAACAACGCAGTGCCCACCTCCCCTTTGCTCCAGCAGATGGGCCATCCACATTCCTACCCCAGCCTGGGCCAGATCTCCAACCCCTACGAACAGCAGCCGCCTGGCAAAGAGCTCAACAAGTACGCCTCCTTGAAGGCTGTCGGTAAGTGCTGTTATGTTTCTTCTCTCTCTCTCCTGTACTTTTCTGTTCCTTCTAGATTTCCTTATCCCCTATTTTTTTTTCTACTCCTTTTTCTGTCTTTCTTATCTCATCTATCTATCACCTATCTATGTATCTATCATCCATCATCTATCTATCCATCTACTATCTATGTATCATCTATCTATCCATCCATCATCTATCTATTTTTCAAAATTTCCAGATGTAAACATTTCTGGTGTTGGGGGGCGGGGGGGGGGGGAGCCTGGAGCTCCTATTACCTGAGTTTTTATCAAGTGCCAGACATTGCATTGGCCCTTTTATAGACACTGTCTTATTTTCTCATAGCGCTCCAAAGAGGAAGGCATAAGTATTGCCCCAATTTTCAGATTAGGAAAACTGAGACTCGGGGAGGCTAATTTAACTTGCTCCCAATCAAGCAGCCTGTGGGCAACTTGAACTTGTGTTTTTATCGCTGCAGAGCCTGTGCTCCTGCTGCTCCCTTCCCACAGCCCTGGGTGGGTTGGGGTTCAGTCCATTCCCTCGATTTGTACATGAGGGAGTCTGACGGTGACCCAGGTTCCTAAACAAATAACTCATGGCCCTGTTCTATAGGATGGAAGCAGCACCCACAGCAAAGTCAAGCTTTGGGGCGGGCAGAAGACTCCCAGACCCCATGCCTTCTTTTATAATCAGCTTCTCATCCTATTTCCTCTCCCCACTGCCAAGCTCCTCGTTGGAGATGGGACAGGAGACATGTGCTGATCCATTCCAGTATGAAATATCCTAATTTTGTTACAAACTCAGGACAGAAACCAAAGCACAGACATGATCCCATGTCTAGGCTGCTGTCGGAACCACGGTCTACAGACACCAGATTCATAAAACAAGCACGTTGGTGCCCAACAGAGGGCCAGACACATACTTGGAGCTTAGCGTTTGAACCAGAAGTCCATCTTTAGGAATTCCTATTCCTCAATCTCCCACGATTTCCAAATGGAACCATTTGAAGAGGGTTTGAGGGGTGCTTATAATTCTGAGGGCACAGGTTGTGCTGCCTCAATTCCAAGCCTCGTAAGACTTTACATAGTAATCTCCCACGTTTCCTGTTGAATTTCTCCACCCACCTCAACCCTCATCTACACCCATGACCACAGATTTCTTCTGTTCCGTATTGTGTGTTTGCAGAGCACATACATCCTAAACGTGTTCAGATAAACTCAGATGTTACTAGGAAGGGAAGGGAGCTGTTGCCTAGGAGAGAAAGAGTCAGGGCATCTGTGCCAATGTAACTGCAGAAGCCTTCATGCACTATTCAGTGGCCCACCTCCCTTTCTGAGCCTTGCACTTAGGTGATGAAGAGCATTTGCTGTTATACTTGATTCTTGTTTTGCATTAAAAAAAAATCCACCCAGACGTCTTTTTCTTTTTGAACTGGTCCTATTACCCAAAACAACTCATTTCTTCAACTTAGGCCCAGTGTTTCCTTCCCCCTCAACACCCAATAGCTCTTTGGGTAAATCATAAATGGATCTTCCAACAGAATTCCTTGATTCTGTCCAGCATTGACTCAGGGCTTCTTGGTATAGCAAATGTTTGCAGTGCATTTGGAATTAAACTTGCAGTCTGAAAGTTTATTTGACACTCCTTGAGTAACACTTTCTTCCACAAAGCCGGGACTCCTGAAATGTTTGTTGAATGAAGGAATGAGCTTGTCTTTGACAAGAATCAAAGAATAGCTTAGTTGGAAGGGAGCACCCTATATCTTCTAAAAACTCTGAAGGGTCTCACTTGGGGTACCCTCCTCAATCCTGGCTATGGTTGATGTGACCCTCTTCTTCTTGGTCCTTCTTTTCTGACTATTACGGGAGTTCACAAGCTTTATCTGAGTCACTGGTCCTGTGAGGTCCAGTGAGGGGCAGACTGAGCGAATGCATGACCCGATGGGTTACCCAGGAGTCCAGAGTCTGCCTGCCCAAATGAAATGCAAATCCCATAATAAACATTATTTCGAGGGTTCTCCATTAAGCCATAATGTGACTGTGCTGTGAATGATGAAATGCATTTCATTAACAAAATCATTACCACCCAGTAGAGAAGTTGTTTAAAAAATGGTTTGCTGTGGAAAGCTCTGCAGTCTCTGATAACCAGACTCATTTTCTAAAAATTTCAATTCAGTAAATAAGGGGAGACTTGGACAGTCTTTAGTGTTAACTGCCAAGTTCAAAAATACCTCTGGAAAATCAGTGTTCTCTTGGAGACTTTAATATTCAGAATATCGAGTGGGTTGGTCACCAAAACCCCCTGACCTCAGCTTCTTCGTGTGAAAAATGAAGAACCTGAACTCTCTAGTTTCCAAGCTCCATTCTAATTTTAAAATTGGAAAATTAAACAGTTCTACTCATTCTAGTCATTAGAATACCCGTGGACCATTAAATGTGTCTCCTTCATTCACTACCAACTCTGGGGAGAAAAGGGTGGGAATTATTGGTAGTTCCTGAGATAAATTCTTCCCAAACAAGACTTCCTATCTATTTAACTTAATTTGATTTGATTTAATTTAATTTTTATTTTATTTATTTAATTTTATTTTTGTTGTTTGCTTGTTGAAATCACATTCATGTTTAAAGAGAGCTCCTTTCTTTCTATAATTCAGGGATTTGGGAATGTAACATCTGGTCCTATATAGCATGTGACTATAGAACGGTCTCTGTTCCCAAGGAGTTCATTGGCCAGTTATTGTAAAATGTTAGCATACACTAGGGAAATGTAAGAGGCTAAACCTCACTGTACTCTGTACAAGAAGGAGTGATGAAGTTGAATGATTATTTGTTCAACGCTTTCATCCATCCTGCAGACATTTAATCTGGTGTCCCTTGATTGTAGGTCCCACTGGGGCATGAACCAAGTCCGTCCCTTTCATCGATGTATCGCCAGCATGTAGCACCATGAAGGGATCTTTTCTTTTTTTTTTGAACTAGTATTTTTATTCATTTCAAAAGTTCTTCCCTTTTTTCCTTTCTTTAACGTTTCCCATCCCCCACCTGCCATTTCAACCATGTAGAGCTATTTGGGAAGATTGGTCTCAGCAGAACATCAGAGAACACAAGCATCAAATATCGCCTTTGGACTATGTAATTTCAAAAAAAATCTTGTTTTATCAATAACTCAAATATTATTTTAAGCATTTAGTCCATGTAATAGTAACAAAATAAATGCTCACTTCAGTGTTTTCAAAATCACTCCAGACCTCACCCTCGGCTCTTCTTCTCCTTGGGGTGAATAAACTTGGGGGTCTGTATTTGGTGACCCACTGACATCTGCAGAGGTCTGACATGTTCTAAAACTGCATGATTCCTGGCTTTTTCCTCCTCTTCTCTGCCGTCTTCCACGAAGGATAAAGCCCACCTCATCTCTGCTGGCACAGGACAAATCGGTTATTGCTTCTGTGGCCTGTGATCACTCATGAAGGGATCTTAATAAGCCCTCCCAATACATATTTGTAAAACCACTGAATAATACCATGTGACAGACACCACCCCCATCATGTCAGGAGCATGAGATCATCAGCAAGATGGTGGCATATAGCACTGCCCCTGCAGTTGGTCAGGACTGAGTTTAAGATCTAGTTCATACGTTTATTGCAGAAATTACTCAACCTTCCAGGTCTCAGTTACCCCATGTGTACAACGGAGATAATAAAAATATCCAACTAATTGTCTATTGGCAAGATTTGATGATACAGTGCAGGGAAAGTGCTTACCCTGGTACATGGTCAGCCCTCAATCAATACTGCCCCATATGAAAGTCTCCAGACCAGAATTGTTTGTTGGTCATATTTTTCCTTGAATTTCCAGATACACTGGTACCTTGATTAACATGCAATTGGTAGATTTCACTTTGAAGGAAATAGAAAGTTGGGTCCATATCTTCACTCTAGTTTGATGGGAAAGATGTGCCTGAAAGCTAACTCACTTTGGGACTCTGATAAAACAAACAAGCAAGAAGCAAACAGCAGATGACTTTTCTGAGTTGTGCTTAGGGCCAGCAAAGAGGCGGCCCAAACCTCTTCACTCTCCCCATCAATAGCCTGGACAGTGAAGGTCCATATGCCCAGAGCTATGACTCCTACAATCCATCAGAGAAAGATTCTGTTTCACTCCATTAACTCTCCTTACTGAGTCAGAAATGTGGGTTTAAACATTTTCTAAGTATTTTCTAAAGTCAAGAAGTGTGCGTTGTTCTCGACTGAGCCAAACTGTAACCTGAAAATTCAGTTAAGCACACAAACCCTCTGGCCTGAGCCACCTGTGGATAGGTGGTTACAATGCAAGGACCCGCTTTATGGTTCCTCATAGGTCAATGTTTGCAAAGACAGTTGTGAAAATCTCCCGAAGGGTCACCTGATGATTCAGAGATGGGTGATTCCTGCCTCCAGAACTGGGAAAAGACCGCTCTGTTATGTAGTTCCTGATGGGCTTTGCAAGTGGAAATTGCCTGCATGTTGGCATTTAGCTCCTATTGGCCCCGTGTCTAGTTTTTCCTCTAGGTGTCTTGAGAGTTTAAATCCTCAGCTGCTAAAGGTTCCTGACCGCATGCCCTTCAGATGCTTTAGTGCAACTTATGCTGCCCAGCTAGAGAGAGAGACAGGAAGTAACAGCATTATTGATAAAAGGCTGTGCCTTTTTTTTTTTAATTCAAGAATTTAATAAGAAAATATTTTCTCTGTTGCTATTTGACACTCTATGGACTATTTTCCCAGTACCATGTTACATTTTCCAGTAGCACTTTTTACAACCACAGCAACAATGCACTTAGCTGTGGCAGGAATTCTTTTTTGCTCTTTCTGTAGGAATCATGTGTGAAAACCCTACGTGATGCCTAAGCCCCTCAAATGTGAATTAACCTCTGCTAGTTTTTCTTTTGTCATTGTTATGGAGGAAAGTGAGCTAGTATCATTGACCCAAACAGCACACCTCTGAAGGAGGTATCAGTCCCAAGGTCAAAAGATGGGGAAACTGAGGCTTGGTATAGTTAAGTAATTTTCCCAAAGTCACACCCAAAGAGCCAAGACCCATATTTGGGATAGCCTGATTCAGGTCATCTTCTTCCCACGAAACGATGCTGTCTCTCACAGAGCAATTTCTGGCACCAGAGGTTATAACCAGGCCAAAAAAAAAAAAAAAAAAGATTGAAAAGGCCCATTTTCCTCTTTGTGGGGGAGGACTTACTAAGCTATGAATCGTTTTCTTTGTTTGAAGGTAAAAGTTTTCTCATGATGCTGAGTACAATTGAGGTTATAACATGTTTAAGGTGCGTTACAGTTGAGGTATAATTTCTTATGAATAGTATACTACTCAGATTGTAATTTCACAATAGTGTGACTACTGAAAATATACATACACTAGGGTCATCAGCATCCCAGTAAGGATAAGAAATATTTTCCTCTCCCAGAAAGTTCCCTCATGGCCGCTTCCTCTCAATGCCGTAGGCCCATCCTCTTTACATGAGCATTTAATTTTTCACCCCAAAAATATTTATCTAATGTCCATTAGTGTCACCAAGCCCATAATGGGGCCTTGCTATATATTTGGTAGCTTGTGTGCCATCTTATTAAGTGCCCTTATTAGCTTTGGATTTACAAAACAAAACTTGTTACTGTCTTGCCCCGTCTTAGATAGTGGGGACAGAGGTGACCACAGCTTGTTTCCTGCCTTCAAGGCAGTCGTGGATTTGATTTGGGAGCAAACGGCTTCCTTGGGCTTAGTGACTCAGTGACTCGGTCAGGCACGTGTCCACCCCGCATAGGAAGATCTGGGGCCGCATCACTATTTCCAGATGTCAATGATCCTGGCTCAGAGGGAGAAGAAACATGAAGGCGTCCCAGGCGGGTCCCACTTAATTTTAAGTTCGTCACTCTTCACCTGTTATTCCAATTTCCCCTCTGTTGCTAGTGATGAGGGTGTAGAGCTCATATCCGCAGGGGGGACGTGGCAATTTGAGCATCCTTTGGCACGCCTGGGAGGCCAACCAGAAATGTTTAAATGGGGCCGGATCTGTGCTCTGTAATCATTCAGATCACAGACTGTTCCCTCCATCTCTTCCCAGCTGGCAGCCTGATAAATCTCTGGAAATTGTGCAGAAACGTTGAGGACTTGGTTTTTCCAGGTAGATTCCTAAGAAAGGAAACTGGAGCTAGTAGCGCACGCTGATTGGTCAGGCCGCCAGCCAGTGGGCAGAGGCTGCTGCTCAGGCACGTGCGCAGGTTTGCCTCGGTTTGAGTAAAACCCGATCTTACAGAGAGGGTCTATCGAGGAGCGGGGTAGGCTGTAGCCATAGTCATTCTCACCATCCTTTACAAAAGGGTCACTATGAGGTTCTCCTAATAATAAGAGATTCCCCCAGGGCCCATCCAGTACCTCTAAAATGGAATTCAATTTAGAGAAACTGATTTATAATCAAAGTCCCAGGCATTATGGGATTCTCAGATAACAAGTTTGATTCCTTTAGCATTGAGGGGAATTTCCTTACTTCAGGAAGAGTGACCCCGTGGAGAACCTTGAATTCATTCATTCATTCAACAGTATTTTTCAAACACAGACTGTGTGCTAGGCACTGTGAATGTGGGGTCTCCACTCCACCCAGCCTGCCACCTAGCATTTAAAGTTGCAGTCAGCAGAGCCTGCCCCGACCTTGAATTTGGAGCTAATGATGCTCCCCCCACCTTTTTAGCAGGGGGATTGCAATAAAAGAGGATCAAAATTTATCTCTTGTCAACAGAGCGTTATTAGCCAAAGTGACCCCATGTAACTAAAACTTTGCTTTCTTTCTTAGAGGGTTGAAATTTAGAGCCACCTAGGAATTCTCTCTCTCCCTGAAAACATCTAGGCTTTCTTCAGGGGAACCTCTCTTGATCCTGTGTTGGGTATTATCTTAATCGTGCTTCAGGGCCTTGCAGAGAGAAGTGTTCACATAATCGTAATTGCGCATTTGGTCCCTCGCCCTGTTTCCCGGTCCCCTGAGACCTGCGCCCCTTGGAGGCTGCAGCTGGGGTGCCTGCAGAGCATCTGGGCGTTGAGGGCACAGCACACATGGGAAGCCCGTGAACAGATAGATCAGCATCTCTCCATTGTTGTTTTTTTAGGAAGTTCTGAGGGTGACTGGACAGTGGCGACACTTAAGTCACCGAAAGGTACCGTATGGCTTTTTCTAGCTCTTTTGTCCAGGTGTTGTTGGATTTGGCATTAATCCATGAAGGCACAGAGAATCCTGGTGTCTGTGTGCACACATGTGTCCGCGTTGGGTGGACCTGCGGGTCCGTCTGAGTTCCAGTGTGTAGGTGTTGTGTGTGTGTGTGTCTGCGCGCCTGGGGTGGCATGTCTGTGCTCCGGGCTGTTGTTGAAAAGTGTGCCACTCCTCACTTCCCAATGTTCATTACCTGAAGGAAAATGTCACTATCAGAAACCATCCCAGGTAAGACATCCAGGAGACGTTTTTTTCCTCAGAAAACTGTGCAGGCAAATGGCAAAATGTAAGGTAAATTAATGCAGGGGGAAAAACACAAATTGTGAGGGAGAGATAAACAGAGTCAGGTTGTTGGCCCGGGGTCTTGGGAATGATTAGCCTTTTGGGGAACAGATGCTATTTTCAACTTTCCTGGCTACCATGGTGAGCATCAAAAGTTGGTCCCCTTGAGTCTGTGCGTTAACTAGCTGGGTGACTGGGCTAGGTGGTGGCTATAATTTATTAACCCCCTACTATGTGCCAGACAGAGGGCTGGGCCCTTTATGTCATTTTGTCCTTGAACTCTCCGGTGACCCAGCCATGTATGTGTTGTCCTTCCCCTTCAGAGTCGAGGACATGGGCCTCTGAGCGAGGCTAGCTCTTGCTTGTCTAAAGTCATATAGCTGCTAAGTGATGAAGCTGAATGTGAACCCATGTCTGCCTGACTCTAATGCTTAGGTTATTTCCCACTGGGGTATGATGGGAATGGCTATTTTCCAGAACAGACTGGAAACTCAGTTCTCTTCTTTCTTCACTCCTTATGCTTTGTCGGATGTGGTAGTTGGGAGGATGTAGCTGACCCAAGCAGGTGAAGGTCAAACCCTTTAGTGACCTTGAACTGGGAGAAGTTAGAAGATATTGCAGGGCTGTAGGTAAGATACTGGTAGGGCCATTTTGCCTTCTCAAAAGACAGTTCTGGTTTCTAAGTGGAGACTGGATTGGGGGAGGGTGGGCTGGAGTTGAAGTCACCTTCTGGAAGACTCTTGCAGTCATCCAGGTGGGCAGTGCCCTGAACTGGGGTGGGTAGAGGATGAAGAGAAGAAAATAGAGCAGAGGGGTAATGAAGAGACTGCAGAAGGTAGTGAGTGCGTGGGAGTGCAGAGGACGGAGCCGTGGGCCACCCTGTGGTTCTCAAGTTTGAGCCACTTCAGTGCATATCAGCATCTCCTGGGGGAGTGTTAAAACCTAATTCCTGGGCCCCACCCCAGAGCTTCTGATTCACTAGGTGTGGCCAGAGGAGCTGAACTGCTAACAGGTTCCAAGGTGATGCTGATG
Organism: Aethalodelphis obliquidens; assembly: GCF_003676395.1. NCBI lineage: Eukaryota > Metazoa > Chordata > Mammalia > Artiodactyla > Delphinidae > Aethalodelphis > Aethalodelphis obliquidens. The sequence continues at coordinate 2,634,926 of NW_020837962.1, read as the reverse complement.
CTGCTGGTCTGGGGACCATACTTTAAAAACCACTGCAGTAGAGAAATCTTGCTGGGAAACTAAGACTGTTTGATTGGGTCTCCAAGCATCTTTCTGTGGGTTGAGGGTTCTGAAGAGGGAAGTTTGACCAGAGTCCCAGAGGCTCCGAAGCAACTTGAGCTCTGGGGCGGGGTGGAGGGGAATGAGGAGTGTCACCCCATATTCCAGAATTGGGAGTGAGAGCTTTAGACCCTCGTGTCTAATGAGAACCCCTTGTTACCCAGTTGTTGCCTTGAGAGAGGCAGATTTTTTGGGTCTGCATTAGATAATAAGTATTCACATGTCAACATCCATTTTTAGAAATGTAAACAGTTTGGAACATGACAGACCTACTAATTTGAGGCATAAACTTTTTTTTCCTTCCCTTGTGAAAAACAAAGCCATTACGATTCCCATGACAACATTTAGAGGCAGTCAGCATCCCTGTCTTTATATCAGCCTGTTGTTGTCTGATGCATTTAGAAAATATTTCAGGACAGGTCAAAAGCAAGGGCTTAGAGGCTATTTTTCTCCTCAAACCAGGCTAATTTCCCCTCTCCTCCTAAATGCATCTGTATTTATCCTGCTTTGTCTGGGGAAGAGAAAAGGGGTCCCAGAGAGGGGAGGCCCAAGTTCCTCTGGGGTCACTGATTTTCCCTATTGTTTTCTACTCGACCTCCAGACCCTGAATCTACATGAGGCATGATAACAAGGTCAGGGGGGTTGTACACCCTGCCACCTTCTTGAAAGAGAGGTATCAGCAGAGTGTGATGGACTTAGCCTCAGACACACCTGAGTTCTGATCGTGGTCCCGTCACTGGTACTCTTCTTACTTTCTCCAAGTCATTCAACCTCTCTGAGCCCCTCTTTTTGATCAACAAGATGGAGACAACACTATCACCTCCCTCCTAAGGTTGTTGTGAGGACGATGTGAGGTAACATGTACAACACATGTCACAGTGCCTGGCATGTCAAAAGTGATAAACACATGAGGTTGTAACTGGTATAATTATTACTATTATTATCAGGTGAGCAAATTAAAGCTCTGAAAAATCTCATGGTTAAAAAAACTGTCAAACTCTGTATAGCCCATCATTTCCCAAATACTTTTGACGTCTGATCTCTTTTCTCTATGGAAAACCAGTTCACAGCTTGAGATCCAGTTACTGGAATGTTGCTAGGAACCCACTTTGGGAACACAGGGCATGGACAGAGGGATGGGTGTCCCTTGGGGAGGTTGGATAAAGAAGCAGTAGCTTCAAAGGAGAAAGGGCTAGGTCCCTGAAGATACAAGTTCCCTGCTTCCACCTGCATTGGCTATAACTCTCTTGGGAGGGGAATCCTATCTGCCACGAAATGGCAAACAAATCTTAGCGGTTTGCACTATCCATTTTTCACTACCTGAGGTTTTCCAGGAAAGTCTCCCCCTAGTGGTCACTGCTGTAGGTCCACGTGCCCAGCCCTGTGGACTCCTGGAATAATTGTTTAATACCCAGGATGGAAGAAGACACCACCACCTCAATCCCAGTGGACTCCCCTAACCAGTATGAACACGTATCATGGAAATACATTTATTTTGCAAAACGAATCTTTGAACCTGATCTGTCCTTAGTGTAGCACGCCATTGGAGCCTGGAACTTGGGGGAAACTTCTAGCATAGTGCTGTGATTTCATCACTCTAGCTCTGACTAGAATCAGGTTGTGTGGTCTTGCCCAAGCCAGTCACATGCTCTGGACTTTCATTTCTACCATTTCCAAAATGGAGGAGATGATAGTATTCACATTCTATCAGGTTTGGGTGAGTAATTTTATGAGACAATGCAAATAATACCCTTCCATGAAGCAATGAAGGAAATACACTTTTTCACCCTTTATGCTTCTACAGATGAGGGAACTGAGTTCTCTTGAGATAAATGAGATTGCCAACACTCACACAGGGCATCACACCCAGGACCAGGACCCAGAACTCAAAGAATGGCTTAAGACCCCAATGTTCATAGCAACACTATTTACAATAGCCAAAACATAGAAACAACCTAAATGTCCATCGACTGATGAATGGATAAAGAAGATGTGGCACACACACACACACACACACACACACACACACACACACACACAATGACATACTACTCAGCCATTAAAAAGAATGAAATAATGCCATTTGCAGCAACATGGATGGATCTAGAGATTGTCATACTAAGTGAAGTGAGTCAGACAGAGAAAGACAAATACCATATGATATCACTTATATGTGGAACATAAAAAAAATGATACAAATGAACTTATTTACAAGACAGAAATAGACTCACAGACATAGAAAACAAACTTATGGTTACCAAAAGGGAAAGGCGAGGGGACAGATATATTAGGAATTTGGAATTAACAGATACACACTACTATACATAAAATAGATAAACAACAGGACCTATTGTATAGCACAGGGAACTATATTCAATACCTTGTAATAATGTATAACATATTTCTTTTATACATAATTCTTAGTATATATTAAGACATATTCTTAATAACATAATTCTTTTATACATTATTAATAATGTATAAAAGAATCTGAAGAATATCTCTCTGTCTATCTGAATCACTTTGCTGTTCTCCTGATCATTGTAAATCAGCTATACTTCAATTAAAAAAAAAATCAGTCTTTAAAAAAAAAGAATGGCTTAAGGACTTGACCCAGAATCATGGGAGATGCTTTTTACCAATGTCCATCCCGGGCCTACCTACTCCTATGGGCCTGGAACCTCTGGATTTTTCACTTTCCATTTTTCATTTTTTCACTTTAAAAATGCACCTCCTGGGTCATTTTATGTGCATTCAACTCTGGACCTACATTTTCCTAAGACCCAATCCTAGATACAAACACAGCTTACCCCAGAGCACCAGTTTTCGCATGCCAGCATTCCTCATGTATTCCAAAAATACATGAGTATTTTTGCTGTTTTCTTAGTTGGGGTTTGATCTGGGGGCTATAGCTGGAAGGTAAGAGCATTGGAGGTGGACGGTCTTGGATTTGGTATCCTGCTCTGCCACTTATCAGCTGTGGCAGAGTCAGTTGGCAGCCAAATTACTCAGTGTCTCTGGGCCTTAGTTCTCATCTGTCACATGGAAAAAAAGGATATTGCCTCATCACCTCCCTTTACGAGGGTTTAAATTAGATCATGTAGGTGAAACGGCTAAAAACGGTGTCTAGTACATGGTAAGCACTCAAGAAATCCTAGTTCTTTCTTTCTTTTGAGAAAATTGATGTAGCTCGGTGATAAATATTCATCCAAGAGATGCTACAGAAGCACAGGAAGTGTGTGATTGGGTTACAGTTCTGTCGGAGGGTACACAGCCTGGGGAAGGACTCACTTAAAAGTAGCCTTAAAACATTACTTCATAAAAGTCAGGCTTTTGCAACTTTCTGACTTGGGTTATTGGTTTGTGGGTGAGCAGCAGGGTACAGAGCAGGTGGAGGATAAGGAAGTGATTTTTTTTTTTTTTTTTAATAAAAATCAAATCCTACCAGCTTCTGAGTTCAGCCTCTTTGGAAAAGCATACAGCAAGCACTGGCATTCTGATGAGCTTCCTTGGGAACCCATAGGGCATGAAGTGAGCCTGTGGAGAGAGTTCTCTGCTTTGCAGAAAATGCCATTGCAGCAAGATAGCAATAGTACTATATATAAAGTAGATAACTAATAAGGACCTACTGTATAGCACAGGGAACTCTATTCAGTACTCTGTAATGACCTATATGGGAATAGAATCTTAAAAAGAGTGGATATATGTATATGCATAACTGACTCAATTTGATGTACAGCAGAAACAAATACAACATTGTAAATCAACTATACTCTAGTAAAATTTTTTAAAAAACGTGTGTCCCTCTGAGGCTAAGCTGGCTAGATATCATTCATGCTAAATATCCCCCAAATCTTGCATGGTACCGCCATCACATAGTAGACACTAAACATACATTTTATTAATACATTATTAATTGAAGCTGAGCATCGCATTTGAAGGGAATCCTGTTGTCTTTTCTGAAGAGGCCCTGGGAAATAGAAAAATCAACCAGGTGGAAGCGGGGGGTGGCCTGTGTTTAGATCCAGTGCTGCTTCTGTTCCGTTGGGTGTCCTTGTGCCCACAGCTCCAGTTGCCTCTCCTATAAATGGAAGGCTGGGATCATTGATCTCATTGGTCCTTCTATCTCCATAAGTAAAGATCCCAGGCTTTGCTATGATTGGCTTGCCTTGTCATGTGGCTACCTACCTCTGAACAAATTGTTATGGTGAGTAGGGGAGGGCTTCCCTGGTGGCACAGTGGTTGAGAGTCCGCCTGCCGATGCAGGGGACACGGGTTCGTGGCCTGGTCCGGGAAGATCCCACATGCTGCAGAGCGGCTGGGCCCGTGAGCCATGGCCGCTGGGCCTGCGCATCCGGAGCCTGTGCTCCACAGCGGGAGAGGCCACAACAGCGAGAGGCCCGCGTACCGCAAAAAAAAAAAAAAAAAAATAGTAGGGGAGACATGGATCCCCACCTGGAAATTAGGGCTCTTCCTGGGAGTAGGGTGAGTGAATGATTGGCATTTGTATCAGTTATCCATTGTTACAATGATGCTGCATAAGAAACAACCTCAAATCTCATGGCTTAAACTTATTTAGCTCAGCATTTATTGAGATCAGAGGTTTATGTGCCAGTGATTTATCCTGATGCAGGAGGTTCTTCTAGTCTGAGCTGAGTTCACCCATATGACTTGGGGTTGGATGGATGCTGGCTGATGTAGGCTGGTTTCAGCTGGAAAGACTGGGTGACTTGGCTCTGCTCCAGGTGTCTTTTATCCTTAGAGAAGGTAGCCCAGACATGTTCTCATGATGGGGGCAGAGGTGAAAGAGAGCAATCAAACACCAGCAAGCACTTTTCAAACTTCTGTGTGTGTCATATCTGCTAACCTTCATTAATCACATGATGAACTCAGAATCCAGTGGTGGGGAAACAAGATCCTCTTTTTTGGGAGGTGAGTTTCAAAGTCACATAAAAAGAGTGTGGATACAAGGAAGGGGGGAAAATGGAGGTCCTTCATGCATTCATCTAACACAGGGTCCCAAATCTTATCATTATCTACTTTGAGATGGTCCTTTGCACATTGGAAGGAAGTATGTAGGATTAAGGAGAGTTAACTTTTATTTCCTCCCTTTAAAAAACCACCAGTTATATAAAATTTTACCAGTTCAGAGGTTGATCATAAGACAAACTATGCGATGAATTTCTGAGAAGAAATGTCTCCATCTGTGGAGCAGCAGTGCAGGATGAAGGGCAGTGAAGGAGTGCACAGTTTCCAACCAGGGCCCTTCAATGCAGGGGGCTCTGGGGTCAGCCTTGGATGGAGCATGAGTCCAGCCACCTTTGTTCAATAGCCTTTCAGAAAGTGGTGACTGCCCAACAGGACTGCCTAAGGCAAGAGACACAGGGCTTAAGGTTTCATAGGTCCGTTGGCAGTGAGATGTTCACAGAGGGCTCCCTGCAGCCACAACAAAGGGGCTGATCGTGCAGCTGGATAGCTTTGGTGCAAAGCCCAAGCCAGGCACTGTTTCAGAATCATCATCAGCAAAGGCAGCAGTGCTTTCCTTTGGGACCCTCAGGGCTAAGATAAAAAAGGGCCAGGATTCCATTCTCCCCTTTCCAGTTTTCTCAGAGAAATAAGCCTTCAGGAAAGATGTGTGGCCCTGTAGAAACAGCTAGGAGTCCTGGCTTTAATTAGAACCTGGTTCAAATGTGATTTTTCCTCCTTGTGTCTCTACAGTGAGGCCCAGAACCAGGTGAAATGGGGGCTAATTTGCCATAAAGACGAATCTTCCCACCTCCTCCTGGCTCTCTCCTGCCTGGGAAGCTAGGCTTCTTTCCTGCCTTTCTTGTTTCTGCCTGCTGAGACAACCGCAGGAGCCTGTGCAGCATTATAACATGTATTTCAAAAGAAGGGAGAAATACCTGGGTATTTTTTTTTTTTTATCATGAACTGTTTCCCCTTTTACTGTTTCATTCAGCTCATGATGGAGAGAAAAAAAGTAGAGACCCAGAAAACACTCCCATGTAAATGAAAGTTCAGCACTGTCCTAGTGAACCAAAAGGCCTCACAAATACAGTGGCTTAAGAGAAAGAAGTATATTTCTCTCTCATGTAATAGCCCCAGAGGGGGTGGCCAGGTTGGTGGGGCAGCTTTACTCCAAGCTGTCACTCAGGGACCCAGGTTCCTCCAACATTGTTGCTCTGCGGCCACCTACTGTATTGTCCTCATCTGCATTGTTATAATTAGTTGCTGTCCCGGCCTATGGGAAGGGGGAGAGAGGACACCCAGGGCAACGAATTTTATTTTAAGTGAGTAAGTTGAAGTGGAAACTGGATGCATCACTTTTGCTAACAGTCCATTGGTAAGAGATTAACCACGTGGCCAAACTTAGCTTCCAAGAAGGCTAGGGAAATCTAGCTCAGGATTAGGTGGCCATGTGTCCAAGAAAAAAGTGGACGAGATCTGGATGACAAGTAGCAGTCTCTTACAATATCATGTCAGATGGGGTATATGTTTAAGGAGCCTACTGTGTGCCAGGCATAATGGTTTGTGCTTTCACACTTTGTCACTTGTTTACTTCTCTGCTGCACTTTGCAAAGTAGATCTTCTTATCCTCACTTTATTTTCTGACAATGACATCAGTAGCAGCTACTATCTAATGAATACCTACCACGAAGCAAGGACATTGGTACTTTACATTATACAAGATAGTTTACATGGTTCTTTTGAATACCATAACCCCTTACCACATAGGCATTGTTATTTTATTTTCCATTTTATTGGTGAAGCTTAGACAACTTAGGTAACTTGCTTAAGGTCTCCAGCTTATAAGTGGAAGAGTTGGGATTTTAACTCAGGTCCATCTGCTCTTCAAGTTCATGCTCTTTCTACCATATTCTAAAGAAGATTTTACAGTCACAGAATTCTTCCAGACTCCGCTACCTGCTGTATAAACAAGTTGCACTGAGTCCTGCACGCTCTCAGCTTCACTAATCCTTCTTTCTCTCTCAGCATGCTCAGATCTTATTGCTGACGTCTTGCCTTCCAAGGCTCTACTATGGCCGTCAAGAGCTCAGTGTAGGATTCAGGAGCAACACTTGGAATACTTTGTCATCATCAAAAGTGATCGCTGCTCTCTGAGTGGTGGGGAGGGGAGAGTGGAAGCACAGGGAAGAGAATACTGGTGAATATCGCAAAATGGGATCCCCCTACATGGTCATGGAGGGAGTCGGTGTGATGTAGCGTGAAGAGACCGGGCAACCACACCTACCTCATTGGCTTGGGGTGGGGTGGGGAGCCAACTAGATGAGATGATACCTGTAAAGCACCTGGATGGTGCCTGGCTGGAGTGGTGACGAAGCTTCAGGCTCCTCCCAGTTCTAAGAGAAGCATATAGCACCTTATCCAACCCAGTCCTTTAACAGGAAGCCACTTTTTGTTGGTAACTGGTCAGCACTCCCGCCAATGCCAGTGCATCTCAGACGATGCAAGACCCATACTCTTGTAATGCAGTAGCCAACTGAGTGCTGTGAGCCTGGCAGGGGGAGTCTCTCATGACACCCCAGCTCCCTTCTCTTGCGCCACTTTAAGGAAGAAAAAGGTAAACATATATTGCCTCCAGGGGGAGTTTGAGACTTCATGAAATTTCCAGTTGTGACATTTTGATGTCTCCTCTTGTGAATAAGATTTACATGTATATCTCAATCCCTGATGTTTTGAGAGGAGGAATCAAGAAAAGTGTTTTCTCCTTATAATTCTCACTCTGTCCTCCACCTTCTTTAGTTTCGGGGGAACGTTTTCCTGCAGATAGAAACTTGTTAAGGAAACAAGAGTTTCTTCTATAAGGCAGGCAGATGGTTAAATAGATGGTGAATGTTGTCACACATTCGTAAATTTCAGGATACTTGGAATTCAGCCGGGTGTCAAGGGTTCAGATCCCAGCACTGTCACTTGGACAAGTTGCCAAAGCTCTCCTGCTTCAGTTTCCCCATTTATAAAATGAGACCAATAATAGCACCTACCTCATTAGGATATTGAGAGGATTAAAGGGGGTAGCAAATGTCCATTCCTTAGCCGGGTGCCTGGAGCAGAGCACGCACTTAATAAGGGTGAGCTCTTACTCAGGTTACACTGGGTGAGCTGGGAAGGGGGCGTGTCAGCACAGCCTGCTGCTGGATCCAAGCGGTCTCTTTAACCAATCCCCGCGCCCTGCGCCTGACTCCATTCTACCTCCCCTGAGCTATGGCTGCTAGAGAACATCCATGCCTCTGCAAGTTTTCAGCCAGGGGTTTGGAGCTGGGCAGCAGCCTGGTTCTCCTGCCCCAGAAGCTCCAGTCCTTCTATCCCTGTAAAGCACGGGTCACGTAGCCTTCTACAGTGTGGACGATGTATTAGAGAAACAGAACCAGCAGGATATTCGTGTGGGGGTGTGGCAATCCTCGGCATACTTTGCCTTATGTAGCTGTATCACTCCAGTCTCTGCCTCTGATTTCACATGGCCTTCCTCTGTGTGTGTCTATGTGTCCAAATTTCTTTATTCTTATAAGGACACCAGTCACTGGATTAGGATCCACATTAATCCAGTATGACCTCATTTTACCTTGATTACATCTGTGTGATAGGTACGTAGGATATATTTAATGTATATATTATATATATATGCATATTATATATGTAGGATATATTATATAGGATATATACATACAAATATGTATATATGGAATATATGTATATATGGAGAATTATTGCAAGCAATTGAATCACACAATTATGGAGGCTGAGAAGTCCCATAATCTATTGTCTGCAAGCTAGAAACCCAGGAGGCTGGTGGTATATTTCCAGTCCCAGTCTGAAGGCCTGAGAACCAAAGGAGCCAGTGTTGTAAATCCCAGGTGCAGGGCAGGAGGAGACTCATGTCCCAGCTCAAGCAGGCCAGGCAGGAAGGGCATGGATCCTCTCTTCCTCTGCTTTTTGTGGTATTCAGTCCCTTAACAAATTAGGTTGGTGCCCCTCTACATTGGAGAGGATCGTGTGCTTTACTGGGTCCACTGATTCAAATGCTAATCTCACCCAGACCCAGAAATAATGTTTAATCTGGACACCCTACGGGCCAGTCAAGTTGGCATATAAAATTAGCCATCAGAGATCAGAAGATGAAGCATCCTGCCCATTTCTAATATTTGAGAGAATGTCATTGGAATCAAACTGTCTCTGGTGCTTTTCTTCCCTTATCCAATGTTTATTATTGTATCCTACTATGTGCCAGGTACTGGGCTAAGATGTTGGAGATACAGTGATGAGCAGAGCAGATATGATGTCTCACCTAATTGGAGCTTATATTCTAGTCAAAGGAGATAGACAATACACAAATAACTAAGAAAAATAATTTCATATATGCAGGCTAAGAACATGTTAAAATAGGGAAAGGTGATGAGAGCAACGGGGGTGTTTTCACTGGGTCATCAGGAGGAATTTTCTGAGTGACCTTTGATCAGAGAACCAAATGACAAGAAGAATCCAAAAAGAAGGGTGTTTGGCAGTGAGAACAACAGGGACAAGGTCCAGTGGCTCTGAGATGGTGAAAAGCTTGGCGTGTTCTGGGATAGAAAGGAACCCTGTGTGTGTATGCTGGATTGAATAGTATCCTCCCCCCATCCCGACCCAAGTCTACTCAGAACCTCAGAATGTGCTCACACTTGGACATAGGGTCTTTGCAGATGTAACTAAGTTAAAATGAGGTCATCCTGGATTAATGTGGGTCCTAATCCAGTGACTGGTGTCCGTATAAGAAGAGGGAAGTTTGGACACATAGACACACACAGAGAGGAGGGTCATGTGAATTCAGAGGCAGAGATTGGAGGCAGCTTATGGGAATTCATGAGAATTCAGAGGCAGCTACAGGCAAGGAATGCCAGGATTACTGCAACCACCAGAAGCGAAGAGGAAGAGGCAAAGAAGCATACTTCACTAGAGCCTGCAGAAGGAGCACAGACCTACCGACACCTTGATTTCAGACTTCTGGCCTCCAGAACTGGGAAAGAATAAATTTCTGTTGTTTTAAGTTGCCCAGTTTGTGGTAATTTGCTATGGCAGCCCTAGGGAACTAGTACACTATGTGATGGGTCATAATAAGCGAGGGAGAGATGAGGGTGGGCAAGCAACAGCCAGAGGCCAGGCCATGCCGACCTTCGGGGTCACAGCAAATCATTTGGATTTGATTCTTAAGTGTGATGGGAAGATTAATCGTTCTATTTCAATATATTCTTGGACCAAAGGTAGGGACAAATTGGGAATTGTTGAAAGCTTAGGGTGGGACCTTGCTTACCAGGTGAAATCCATCACCTGAGACCCAAGATGATCACCAAGGGAGAAGGAGTGGTAGGAACCCTTCCTTAAGATATCCTTGGCCCAAGGAAAGAAGGTAGGTGGGAGGCCACCTGCCAAGACCCTCAGATGTGTAGCTTGTTTTGAAAACTGGTTATTACCTTGACTCTCCATTTCCATAGAGGCGAAGCTCCATCCCACCCGGCACCTGTACAAGTGTCTGCTGCTAATTAAGAGAGAGACAGATGGAGGAAGGTTTAGTTTAATTTTGAAGCCTTGGTTCCTTCAAGGCAATTAGGCTGATTGGAAGGAAAGCACCTTTTTCATTCTTTCTTCCTCTTTTTAAATGAAGAAAAATCAAAACGGAGAGGACCAGTGTTGTTGGAAGCCTCGCACATCTGTTACCTGGTTGGCTTGTTAACCACCTGCCCACGAGGTACCTTGGTTGGTTAGGTTAATGCATTTATTAATGGCGCTTACAAGGCTGCTCAATGAATCTGTGATTTCCTCCACAAGCCGCTTTTTAATATAGTAAGACAGGGGCCACAATGCACAACACTGAGAGTGGCCAGGTAAGTATTTCTTTCCCATCCTCGCTATCTAAATCAGAGGGGATGAAAAAGAGGATTTCACAAAAATTGCATTTCCTCGTTATGGAAACAGTTCATCCACCTAACCACCAACCACATCCTTGTTGAAATGATCTTGAACATAACTCTTTGAAGGATGGTTTTATGCCCCATGCAGCAAGTCTGTACCTGCTCTGCACTTGTCAAAAACACCTCTGAGTCATGTGGAGGGGGGACAGACAAACAAATAGATGTGAACGATATAATCCTGCATACAGGACATTAGATGATCTGATGACCCCTTGTTTTCTTCACTTTATTACATACATATCCTTTCAGTTTTTGAAGCTACCATGCTACTTCCCACCTCAGGCCTTTTGCAGATGTTGTTCTGTATCAGTTATCTACTGCTGCGTAACAAATTATCCCAAAACTTAGTGGCTTAACATAGCAACTGCTTATTGGGCTTGTGGTTCTGGATCAGCTGGGAAGTTCTTCTGGTTTGGGCTGGCTTGGCTGCTCTTGGCCAGGCTTACTTAGTGTCTGTGATGAGCTGGCAGGTGGGCTAATGGCTGCACAGTCTAGGATGGCCTCACTGGGTATCTGGCAGGTAGCAGGCTGCTGTTGGCTGTGGTGAACATGGGCACCTGGACTGCATGTTTCTCATCCTTCAGGGGGCTAACCTGGGCTTCCTTTTTCATATGGAGGCAGGGTTCCAAGATCTGATAACAGAAGCTGCAGAACTTCTACAAGCCCAGGCTTGGGATGTGCGTGACATAGTTTCTGCTACAGTCTACTGGTTAAAGCCAGTCACAAGGTCAGGCCATGTTCATAGGATAGGGAAATAGACTCCACCTCTCGATGGAAGGAACTGCAAAGTACTACAGCTGTTTTTGCAATACACCCCATGTGCGCTCACCTGGGTGCTGTTTCTGTTACTCTTCACTTTCAGATTCCAACTAAGCATCCTCAAGGATGCCTTCCCTAACCGGCACCTCATCCCAAACGTATCAAGGCCCCTTCTTGTGTCGTCTCATAGGGACAGCTAGGCACTCGGTACACATGGCAGCTGGAGGGAAGCAAAGAGGGAAGGAAGAAAGGAAGGAAGGGTGGTTAGTTTGGATGAGTGCTTCCTTTGTGCTTGGCTGGATATCTGGCACAGAGCGCTCAGTAAATGTGTGTTGGATTTAATCCAGTGCCTCTTTCATAAGCCAGAAGACAGACAAAATATATGTAGTGACTAGTTACTCTCTTTCAGAATTGTGTTATATAGCTTATATGTCTCATATAATTTATTCTTAACAATAAACCTCAGAGTAGTTATATTATCCTCATTTTACAGCAAAAGAAATAGAGATAAAGGAGTTTGACATTCCCAAGGTCTCATAGACTCAGGTCTGTCTGATTCCAAAGCCTACAGACTTTTCTGTCCCACCCTTGCCCCATATACCAAACACTCTCTATGTTCAGGGGTTTCCCAATGACAGGTTCACCAAGAGACAAATTCAGGGTTGGGTGTGGAGAAGGATGTATTGTAGGTTCTCCACGGGCGACTCCGTGATTCCTCCTAATGGGAGCTGCTTCCCATACCTGCACTGATAGGGCAAGAATTGAATGCCCCTGGGACTATTTTTCTTCAGAACTTTTTGAGAGGACATCACCTGTCCCACCTGTCGGGGCACCTGTTTCATAATCAATTTCCTCAGTTTGTCAGAAACGGGAACCTTCCAATGCATTCCTTGCTCTGAGCTTCCCTTAGACTCGTCCATGGTCTGGAAAGAGGAATTTGGGAATAAATGGTTCTGGATCGTGCCCGGGGACATAATGAGGGTGGGTGAGACTTTCAGTAAGACACTGAAAGCAGTTTAGTGAGAGCAAATAGATGTGAAAATGGAAAACTAGAAAAGAGCAGTCAGGACTATGATAGCGCAGAGGTTGCTGAGGGAGCCAGGGAATCAGAAAGCATCACCTTAGCTTAACCTTGAAAGATGAATAACAGAGCATCTGATGTAAATGAAGGGGTGAGACACGTCAGCTCCCTCCTCTGGTTCTCCGACCAGCTCAGAGACCTCATTATTAATACTCATAAGACTGGATAGTTCTTTATAGCACTTACTATATTTCTACTTCTATGTAATTTGTGGGATTCTTTGGTCGCATTCTGTCCTTCCCTCATAGAATGTCCACCCCACGAGGACAGGGACCTTGTCTGTTTCTGATTCTCCCAATGTCCTTATATTTACAATGTCTACCACCTGGACCGTGCCTATTTGATGTATGACTAAATGACTGAGAAAAATTGCTGGGAGAGGTTTTGGTAAATGGTAACATGGTCAGTTTTAGAAATATGCCTTTGGGAGACTTCCATGGCAGTCCAGTGGTTAAGACTCTGAGCTTCCACTGCAAGGGGCACGGGTTTCATCCTTGTTTGGGGAACTAAGATCCCGCAAGCTGAACAGTGCGGCCAAACAAAACGTAACAAAACAAAACAAAACAAAAGAGGAAATATACTTTTGGCTGTAGTGTGGACAGTGGCCTGGGGGAGGTGAGACTGAAGGCAGGGGAGCCAGTTTGGTGGCAGAAGTAGAGCAGCATTTAAAGCAAGGAGGAGGCATAGCAGAGGTTAGAGAAGCATTTCGTAGGTATGATGGGAAGGACCTGTGGGTTAGCAGTTGTGCTGAGGAGAAGAGGAGGGTGACATCAGCACCTGCTCCTGTGTTTCTGGCTTGAGTAACTAGAGAGTTGGTGTTCCCACTCGTGAGAGAAGGAAGAGCCTGGAGAACAGATGTGAATGATGTTGATGGGTTCAGTCTTGGCCACCTTGAGTGGGAGATGCCAGTGACTCTGTCCTGGAGGTAACCGGATACATGAATTTTGAAGTCCAAGGAGGGATGTCAGAGCATCCTTCTGCTGAAACATCATGGCATTGGAAACCTAGAACTTTCCTCTGGAAGACGCGATTCTAATGCCAACTTGAATGTAACTCATACCACCTTAAGGAGTGCATGGTATTTCGGGAATGTGTGCTCTTCCCATGTCGGTAGCTATTCCCTAGTTCCTTTTGGCATTGATATTCTGTATCTTCAGACAGCTCTAGAATTCGAGGAAGGGGGGACATTCTCTTCAAAGATTGCATTACTCAGGGTTGTTTACATTAAACATGGACAGAAACCCAACTTAAACTGTATTAAGCCTGGAAGGTTAACATGTGGCTTCCAGGGGTGCTGTGTTGAGGAATCTAAGCAAAGGCCATGCTAGCTAGGAAAGAGCTCTGTGATCAATGAGTGATGTCTGCCACAGATGCAGAAGGGGCAAGCGGGGGCATATGTGCTCACTCATTCCTGAAAACAGAGCTTTCCCTCTACGGCCTTTCAAAAGCATCAAATAATGTCTAATGGAGTTAGGTTCTACCTTGGCTCAGCCGCTAGCTGCGGGTAACCTCAATTAAATGATTTCATGTTCCTTAGCTTGACAGTTTCCGCATCTGTCAAGCAGAGGTCATAATCCCTGTCTTTCCCACCTCTTGTGGTTGAAAGGATCGAATGAGAAAAGAAACGTGGAAGGGCAGTGACCTCCAGGAATTTACGTAATCTCACACACGTAACAGTATGGGATGCTGGAAGTGTGGATTAAAGAGCAGCACATATTTCTGGACTCCTGAGAGATATATGTTCAAGAGTTTATTGCTAAGACATTAATTTAAAAAGTGTAGAGGATATTCTAATAAAAGAATTGTGAGAGAAAATAAAGTCTCAGAAAGTTATCAAATAAATTGAGAAAGAAGGCAGGAAAGAAAGAAAGGAAGAGAGGGAGGGAGGAAGAGAGAGAGAGAAAAGAAAACAAAAAAGAGAGAAAGAAAGAAAGGAATCATTCAGTGCTTTAGAGTGTGGTGAATGAAGCAGAAATTGGTATAATTCTTTTGTAGCATAGTTGGCAATATGTATAAAGGGCCTTAATAATGTTTACAGCCCTTTGGCCAAGTAATTCCACTTCAGATAATTTATTTCACGGCTGGATAGTAAATATTTCAGGCTATGTGGGCCATGCAGTCTCTGTCACAAGCACTCAGATCTGCTGTTGCACTGCAGACAGGTGAAGGAATGGGCATGGCAGCATTCCGGTAAAACTTTATTTATGAAAATGGGTGGCAGCTAGCTCGATCCATGGGCTATAGTTTTCCACCCTCTGATATAGATTAAAGAATATTTTAAGAATTATTTTACATTCAAAATTCTAAATACTAAGAGAGCTTTAGTCTAAAAAATTCTCATTTCAGATTGATTTATATTAGCAAAATATTGGCACAGCTTGAATGGTCATCCATAGGATGAATGATTAATTTTCACAGTTTTGCTCACTGAAATATTATGTAGGTATTAGAATGCTGTTTGCTAGTGATTTATAACAACATGAAGAAGTGCTTGCTAGAATGTTGCATGAGAAATTACAGTTATTTATAATAATGATGATAATGGTGGTGGCTAATCTAAGCACATTACGTATGGCATCACTTAACCCTCTAAACAACCTTATGAAATATCCTTTTTTATTGTAACCACTTTCCTGATGCAGAAGCTGTTGGTAATAAAAGTTATTTACCAAAGTTACACTGCTAGTAGGTGGCAGAAGTGGGATTTGAACACAGGTCTGCTTAACTGCTAAAAGCAAAAACAAAAGCACTAACACAAATTCCAAATGAAACTCTTTATTGAGAAAACCAGGAGAAAATACACCCAAGTATTGATATCGACTGTGTTGGGCGGTAGCTGATAGATACGAATATTTCTCAATGTGTTCGATATTTTCTCTAATGAGAAGCATCATTTTCATAACGAAGAAAGAACAACACTTGCATTTTATAAGAAAGGCAAGGGTGGCAGAGTGCTAGGTGTGATTGTGAAGGAAGAAGGATTTGGGGGGAACTAGAGATTCCCTTGTGGATGCCCTCGCCTTCTTGGTCCTCCTCTTGTTGGTGGAAAACACATGACCCTGTCTTCCTTCCTTCTGTCTGCTCCGGGTGGAGTTTCTAGTGTGTGTCTCGTTTGGACTGTTGGCCCACTGAGATGCTGTTCTTGGGTTGACCTGCTAATCCCTAACTGTCTTTCTCTCTCTCCTCTCTCTCCCTCTCTCTGCTCTCTCCTCCCCCCTTCGTCCACCTACCTGTCGCATCGTACAGCCGACAAGGTAAATGATGACTTCTACTCCAAGCGACGGCACCTGGCCGAGCTGGCCGCCAAGGGGAACTTGCCTCTGCATCCCGTAAGAGTGGAGGATGAGCCGCGGGCCTTCAGTCCTGAGCATGGCCCCGCCAAGCAGAACGGACAGAAGTCCCGCACCAACAAGACGCCCTCCCACCCCCTGGCCTACAATTCCACCGCCAACTTTAAGAGCTGGGACCCCAAGGATCAGTCTCTTCGGCGGCAGCAAGCTTATGGGAACAAGGGCAAGCTGGGCACGGCTGAGTCCAGCTCCAGCGACCCCTTGGGAACTCGCACCCAGCACTACCCACCCCCGCAGCCATACTTCATCACCAACAGCAAAACGGAAGTGACTGTCTGAGCTGTCGCTACAGGGGACATCCTGGAGACCACACTCAACTGAGAGAGGCAAAAAATACCCCAACACACACCCTCCCTGTCCCTCGCCCGCACACCCACCCACACGTTCACCCTCCACACCGACCGACGACAAACCTACTGGTGACATGGAATCACGCTTTTCCTGTGTCATGCCTAACACGTGTCGGCGGGCAGCTGAGCAAGACCGGAACGTGGACGGTCAGCAATACAGCCAAGGGGAAACTGAGGCACCCGCTTTCGACTTCAGGGTCGAGGTGGCCAACTCACATGCCTAAACCGTGGGGCTGATTTTTCTTTTCCTCCTGACTTGAAACAAATCCATGATGAAAAAAAAAAGTAGCACAATTTAGAGAAATTGTCCATTTGAGCACATATACCATTGACCATGCATTGTCTGTTTCTGGGTGAAAGAGCCAGAAAGGATGGAAGGTGGGGTAGAAAAGAGGGGTCGCTGGTGCACTTGATAAGCATTTTCTAATCCCAGGAAGTAGTGATGTGGACATAAAATTGTGATGAGCGTGAGACAGTAACTGGACCCCCCCCCCACCATGCTATTTATATACTTCTTACATCATCAAGGTTGGAAGCAAAAACAACACACACTCAAACTCACAAAAAATAAATAGACCCTGAACCCGCTGACAGTGATGGGAAAGAAAGAACTTTTTTAGACAACTCCCATAAAGACTGTGGAAATGGGAGGGGTAGGCTTTTATGGCAGGGAGAGGGTCCAGAGCGTCTTAAATAACTATTTTTTAAAAAAAGGAAAATAAAATAGAATCCCACTACAAAACAGACAAGAACAGCAAAGTAACTTTTGTCCAACGTCTTCAAGACTTAGGAATTCAACAACGTCGTCAAGAACAAACAAACAAAATTCACAGTTGAAATGTCGATAAGAGGTGAGAAGGGGACCCAGAGCCTCCGATTTCTGGCGTTGTCCCCCCGCCTCCGAGCCAAGAAACAGAGACAGAAACCAGTCCTCTATTAACTGTCTATCCCCGACTCCCTTCCCCTTCAGCCTGTTGCTGCCACCGCTGCCGAGTTTCAACTGCTTTGGACTGAAAATGTCATAAGCGTGGGTGGTGCCTTCAATGTGTCACTGTTGAATGACAGTCTTGTTTCCCAAGTGCAACCTGTGTTCTTTTAGCCTTCCTGCCTCCTGTCTTTCTGCAGTAGTAGAAGGTGTTTCCGTCCTCTGTTTGTTGGTGAGCCCACCCGATCCCACACTCTGAGGGGGAATGCTGCAACTTGCAAAGACCAAGACCTCCCTCCCCCGCACACTGTCAAAACTCCCCGAGTCCCACCCCAAGCTCCCCAAACCTAGCGTGGAACGCAAGCATTCCTGGTCCCATCATTTCCAGGATAGGTAGATAGACAAACGATCCCTCCAAACCACTTCCCCAGATACTGCAATGCGTTCATTTCCCATCCACGATACCCCGGGGTGGTTGTTCAGATGGATTCTCATAGCTAATGGGTGTCCCGATAAAGACAGTTTTCCTAATAGTCTGATTTGTTTAGTGGAAGCCCAAAGAGAGAGGTTGACGGAGAAGAGATTTTCATTTAAGGTGAGAAGTTTTCAAGCAGTCCCTTGAATGGCTTAGCTAATTAACAGGAACCTTGGAGAGACCCCCAGCTCTTCTGATGTCAGAAACTGAACGTGGTCTGAACAAGACCCTTCCTGGAATGCTGGACATCAGCGTTCTGCTTCCCCATCTCTCTGACATCATGGGATTGGGGAAACCAGCTGTTTATTCTCTTCTTTACTCCCAGCTGATGTGGGGACATTGACAGTGCATTTTATCTCTCTGGGCTTTAGTCTTCCACTTGAAACATGGGGAATTGGGGCGAGATCAAGCTTTTCAAGATTTTTGAAATAGCAAAACCTCTGCCCATTAAAAAAAAAGAAAAGAAATCGTGCCCAGGAGACCCTCTGTCAGATCCTGGCGAATGTGAGGCTCTGTGCTGGGTGAGGCAGAGCTGGGAGGTTTAGTGCCTGCTTTCTCAGCCTCTTGGCTGAAACCCCAGTGCTACCCACTGTGGAGTAATGACTAGTGGGCTTGGTCAGTGTTTCCTTGATGTTAGTTATCTGTGTACCTGCCGCACACTTTTGGCATCTTTGTGTATCCCTATCACAATATTTGTACCTAAATTGATACATTTTTAATACATTTAACTTTTGAAAGGAAAACTATCTGTCAGTATCACAAACAGAAAACCAATATCAGTCACCCTGAATAGAAAATAAGTGTAAAATAAGGACAAAGGCAACAGCGCAGCGATTGTTATGTTCTAGCTACAGGCTATTACCCGCAGAAGGGTTTGAACCTGGAGCCTGGCGTTTGCTCCCCTTCTTTCTCTTCCCTTCCTTCTTTTCTCTCTCCCTCTCCCCTTTTCTTGATTAAAAACAGATTAGCAGACATTCAAGAGTTGTTAAAGATATACCGGCACCCATTGGAGACTTTCTCCTTGAAGTACTCAAATGGGCTGACACAAGTGAAAAGGGAATCGTTTCCTATGTGACTCAGTGGTAGTTAGTGCTCCATCCATGTACTACTAAAAATCATCTTGCGTTCACTAGTGGTGCACAGCGCATACTTCAGGAAATAGTGGATTGGCTTGTTTGGTGAGGTTCCCTCCAGCTCCAAAGTTCTATCATTCTAGTCTCCCTTTTAGCTCCTTTCTGCTCCTTTCCCTCAACCCCCTTATCCCAGCCCTGATGAAGGACCTTTCTCGGTCTCTGAATCTACAGGATTTATTCGTCGTGTTCCTTCTCTTCTGAGTAAACCGCACCCAGTGAATTTTGTAACTTGGAGGTCTGCAGCTATAATTTCGGCAGTGAAGTTGCAGCTTGGTCCATAAGAAGTAACAGTGGTGAGAGCCCAAGAAGAGCAGTACTTAGCCTCGTTACCTTCCAGTTGGCTTTGGGAGCTGAACTGAAGCGGGGGAAGGGAGGGAGTTTGGACAGGGAAGTTTATTCTCTGGCTTCTTCTAGGGAGGTGTGGACAGACCTCATGATACTGAAAGGTTATCATGACCTGTAGAACTGTGACTGCCATGTATCAACAAGGATCCTCTAGCTAGAGTGGGGAGACTTAGAAGCGAGAAACCAGAACAAAGCAGGGAGATTATCCCCTCCCCATCTCCTGCCCTGGCAGTAGCCTCTTCTTACCTTTAGCTACCCCGCAACTTCCAACCCAACAGGGCCAGAGTCTGACTTCCCTTTGCCCTCCCAGAGCGTCTCAGCCTCCGTCGGCCTTGGGCTCCGCCTGGCATTTCCATCTAACTCCCCCCCAGTTTTTTTGTGTGTAAATGGAGCATATTTTATGTGCGAATATTTTAGTAACCATATGTTCTGCAAGTAAACCTGTGTTAATACTTGTCAACAACTGCAGAGTTTATGATACCAATAATACTTCCTACAATGAAGAAAAAAACACATTTGTTTGTTTTCTAAGAATGTTTATTTGTAAACATATGTATTCACTATATTAATATGAATTTCTTACCTGGCAATAAAACTGATTATATGTGATGCTGTTGGGGTTACCATGTATCTTTCTAGGGTTACCATGTATCATCCTAATCTGAGTTTTCACCAGGGAGCACCAGTGTTAGCATAGGGAGCTAAATCCTTAATATTCTGAGGGTACGAGAAATCATTACAGGTAAAGGAAAATTTTAGTTAATAGCAACAAATTTTCCAGGAGACATTTTTGTTTGAAAGGTTCTTGGTAAGAGTCTTGTGTCATGTCTGTTAATTCATCTCCTGCCTTAAAATATATATCATGGCTCGGTCTCCCTGGTCATAACTAAATCTAACCTTAATGGTCAAGATTCTTGCTGAGATTTGTACTTCTGTTTTTACCAGTGACCAGGTTTGTAAAAGACACAAATATGGGAAGTATGGGAGATTGGATTCTTCCACTGTTTATTAAATTTTATTTCCTGCCTGCCTTCTGTTAGCATTAAATTTGAGTTCTCAGGTCGAAACCTGCCTTAATATGGTTCCACCAGGGAGGGGTTCTGAGAGAAGAATTTGAGGGCAAGGAGTTTATTTGGGAAAGGAAGGGAACACTGGTTGGTGTTGGGGAGGTGAAACGGGAAGAAAACCAGCTAATAAAGGATGATTTATCACGTCAGCTATCGATATGAGTGACTACAGTTTAACGCTGCAAGGAAACTGGGAGAATTATCCCACCCAAGTGGGCATGGAGCTGGGGTGTTTACCCACCAACTCCCATCAGACATCATATTGAGCATTGCTTTCAAGAGGTGTTAATGTTTAGCCAGCCCCAGGCCATCACGTGCAAGGACAGAGGGATTTCCACGGTGGCAAAGAAAGCCCCAGGCACAGAGATGCAAGGGTGGAGAGATTTCGAAGAGAGAAACCAGAACAAAGCAGGGGTAGTTATGGTCATCAGAGACGTCTGGATGGTAGAGGATGCTTTTCCAGTACTCAGGAACCGTTCAGATCAGGGGAGTTACCGAGCAGCACACATCACAGCCCTGTGGATGCTTCAATAGGATAGAGACTCATGCCTCTTGGGGGCTGGGGGGCAGTGACAGACTCTTCCATTAGTGAAGCTGTCTGCTTGGTTACAAGTCATCGACAACAACAACAACCACCTTATCAATTATATTTGTAGAGCTCTCACGACGTGCCAAACACTGTTGAAGACTTGATGTGACGGTCGCGTTTGTTCATCACAACTGTATAAGGTAGGCACTGTTAGCTTTGGCGGTGAGAGATGTATCGAAAACGTGAGTAATTTTGCCCAAAGTGATTCAACCGTTAAGTGGTAGAACTGGGATTCGAACTCCAGAGCTCGTACTTTAACTACTGTACAGTTGTTCTCACTTGCATGAGCCTGTGAGTCAGTGGGGAAATTTGATAAAGATGCTGATCCCCGAGCTCCATAGGTCTGAATGCGGGCCCAGGATTCAGTGTTTGTAAGAGATACTGCCTCCTCGCAGTGGACCACCCCCGAGAGGCGTTTGCATGATGCCAGTTCCCTGATCATCCCATATCTGTGAGCTCTTCCTGTGGACCTTGGGATGCAGAAGGAAATGAGATGAAGGTGTGTGCTTCCAAAGAGAGGGAACTTCATCTTTTAGTTTCATGTCCAATGTCAAAAGGTCGTGTCCTCTGATGGGCAGAGGACTGACTCTAGAAGAACTGGTTGCTGGTATTGATTCCAACGCTAATTTGCCATGTGCCCTGGGCCCTGAAAATAGCCCTCTTTGGGACTCTGTTTCTTCCCCCAAGAAGGAGGAGGCTGGGATAGATAATCTCCAATCCTGCTCCCTTGCTTGAGTGAGTGGTCCCCCTCCCATCACTGTACCATTTGGTATAGTCAACAGGATTGACTCCCTTCTTACTTCCAAAAGTTTGCTCCTGGATAAACAGGATTTTGCTGGGTGTAATAATAATCACTATGGTAATGGCTTTTGTGTGCTGAACACTTGCTATGTACCTGGCTTTATGTTAAGGGTTTTCCGTTGCTCTAACATCTATGGACTAGCTTGGAGGTTCTTAGCTTTTTTTGAGCCATGGACTCCCTTGGTGGTCTGGTAAAACCTATGGATCCTTTCTCAAAATATTGACTTTAAATGCATAGAATAAACTGCATAGGATTACAAAACAAACCTATTATCTTGAAATACAGTGATGAAAATATTTTTAAAATCCACATTTGTGATATAGTAATATATGTGATTTTTAACTCATGCGTTAAAGAACAAGACCTAATGACAGGTTTCAATGTGGTGCTGAGCACAAGCAATTCTTTGAGCTCTCTGCGTCCACTACAGTTTGATGCAACAATATCTGTGCTTCTATTGGTGACGTCGTTTCATTTAGAGACTAGTGAACATAAAGATGTTATTTTGTACCATCCAAGTTCCCAAACCCACTGGATTCTATCCATGGATCCCCTTGACAGTCTGTAGGTCTAGGTTAAGCATTCATGGATTCGTAGGACTTAGAGCTACTTACCTATTTTCTTCATACTTCTATTTTCTCATCTTTTAAAAATAGGGACAATAATAGCATCTTTATTATTGGCTGTTGTGAGAAATAAAATAATCGATTAAACACATTAATTAACTGTTAGTAAACACTTAAGAGTTAGCTTTTGTTATCATAATTATTATTTCAGCGAATCCTTATGATAACCGTAGGAAAGAGCACTTTATTATCCACCACTCCCAGAGGAAACTGAGGCTCAGAGAGATTAAATTGGCACAAAGTAACACAACAAGTCAGTTGTGTTACTGACAGGGCTGATTGAAACCCAGATCTTTGCGATGCAAACTCAAGCTCTTGACCACATGCCATGTTGTATGATTTTTTTCTTTTTTTAGCAATTATATTAAATGTCCTCACTACTCCCTGGAATGAAGCCAGTCAGACGCTAGGATGTATCCCAGTGATGTCTCCAGTTCTCCTTCCCTCCCGAAGGAGAAAGGCAGATGTCAGAGATTCAGGAAGCCCTTGTCAGACTTGTCTGGGGATTATTTAAAGGCATGTTGGAAACAGTTAATAATCACGTCCTTCCGTTCAAAATAAGCTCCCCCCAGCCCAGTGCTTAGAAGATCCCAATTACAAGGACCTCAGTGTCCCAGAAATTTTCAGTTTCTTTTATTTAAAAAATCCATCCCATTAGAAATACATTCATCACCTAAAAACTGAAATGAGTTTTCCTTATCAATTCAGACATTCTCAGCCTTGAAAGATGATAATCATCATAATGATAATAATAGCAACAACTCCTTCTGGTATTAATTATTGAGTTTTTATTATGTGCCAGGTACTAGGTTAGGCACTGTATGTGCCTTGCCTCATTTTCTCCTTTCATCAGTGCTCTGAGGAAGAGGCATCATTCCCATTTTTGAGCTGGGGAAAACACCCCAGCTCCATGCCCACTTGGGTGGGATAATTCTCCCAGTTTCCTTGCAGCGTTAAACTGTAGTCACTCATATCGATAGCTGACGTGATAAATCATCCTTTATTAGCTGGTTTTCTTCCCGTTTCACCTCCCCAACACCAACCAGTGTTCCCTTCCTTTCCCAAATAAACTCCTTGCCCTCAAATTCTTCTCTCAGAACCCCTCCCTGGTGGAACCATATTAAGGCAGGTTTCGACCTGAGAACTCAAATTTAATGCTAACAGAAGGCAGGCAGGAAATAAGGCTCAGAGAGGTGAAATGACTCATCCAAGATTTTACATGTAGTGAATAGCAGGGTCGGAATTGAAACCCAGATTTGTATGATCCAAGCCAACCCTATCACAACAATCCATTTCATTCTTGCATGATCTATATCTGTGCTTGCTTCCTTTGCGGTAAATAATTGGAAACCGTAATGCATTCCAAAATTGTTCCAAGAAGATACAGTTAAGTCTGGGGAAAAATATACTCTGGATCAGGTAGTATCCACTGGTCAATATCCATTCCTACTATGTGTCACTGACCTGGAGACATTGAACTCGGTCTGATGCTGCCTCAGTTGTTGCTTCTGTCCTTAATGTCCTTCAAGTCTGTCCTCCAAAAAAACAGACTTGACCTTCAGAATGCTTTAGTGTCTGTGAGGTGGAAAGAAAGCAGGGCTGGAAGAGGCCTCTGGTGCAAGCAGACAGGAAGCTAGGAATTTTAACTTAGTATGCCTTAATTTTGTATGCCTTGCAAAAGTCACTTTCCCTCTCTAAGAGGCCATGCAATCTTTTGGATAAGAGTAGGACCTCTGGAGTTCAAGGAACCATGTCTGAATCCAAGTGGGCATAATAATAGCATCTATCGAAGGGCTGTTATGAGAATGAAATAAGACAATTTAGATAAAGCTCTGAGCACAGTTCACTGGTAATTTATTTTCAATATTTTAAAACCTCATTCAGAAATCATCACACACTCAGGCCCTGCAGAAGGCATTAGAAGAAAAATCACTCTTCTTTGCTTTGGGTAAGACATATCTGAACTTCGTTTGGTGCCTTTCCCTCCAATTCTTTGGCTGTTGGTGATGTCATGAGCATATCAAGGAACTGATTTTACTGCACACCTAATTAGATATAGTTATGATGAATTTTAAGAAGTGGGAAAGAAAATAAATTTTTGCTCAATGAATGTGGTTTGTTCAATAGAATTTTTCAGATCTAGAGGTTTATAGAGGATAAGTCATAATTAACGAGATCCATGGTAGTAAAAATGGTTGTGAACTCCTGGCTTCATATTAGTTATGTATTGCAGCATAACCATGTAATTACTCCAAAACTTAGCTTTAAAAACAGCACACATTTATTGTCAGGGGTCAGGAATCTGAGCACTGCTTAGCAACATCCCATGAGCCTACAATCAAGGTGTCAGCCAGGGTTAAAGTCTCATCCGAAGGCTCAAGAGGAGAAAGATCTGCTTGTAAGCCAGGTTCCTCCAGGATTGTTGGACTGAGAGCCTTGCTCAATAAATGTCATCTGTTACCATCAGCACCAGCAGCAGCTTAATTAACAAAACTTATACTCTGTGTTAAGAAATTTACATACCTCATCTTTAATCCTCCCAGCAACTCTGAAAGTGTTAGTAACTCCATTTCATAGATAAGGAAACTGAGAAGTTTAATGACTTACTTAAGGTCACAGAGCAAGTGCTGGTGTGGCTTTCAAAACCTAGTTTATAGTATCTGGTTCCACCATTTCCAGCATCTCACTTAGCCCTCTTG
The DNA here is from genome assembly GCF_003676395.1 of Aethalodelphis obliquidens. NCBI lineage: Eukaryota > Metazoa > Chordata > Mammalia > Artiodactyla > Delphinidae > Aethalodelphis > Aethalodelphis obliquidens. The sequence continues at coordinate 2,609,662 of NW_020837962.1, read as the reverse complement.
AAGTTACTGGTATAACTTAAGTTATCTGGATCCAGTTATGGAGGTAAAACCTTTGTAGGAGAAGAATATCTACATCGTCAGCTTGGTATCTCACTTATTTTCTTGTCAGATTCCAAATCCCAACTTGCGCTGTGTTGTACAGTTCAAAGAAAGCATTTAACATCAAGAAATGTCACGGTTGCTAGAAATAATTTTGTCACATCCTCTTGAAATTTTCCTCTTTGCAAGTTCAGAGGTCTCAGTTAGATTCAAATCTTATAAATCCTCTTTTTAAAACATTATAAAAAGGACAGCTCATCTTTAAAAATCTCAGCATCCAAATAGAACAGTACATTGTCTTCATCTTGAAAGGGACAAAATGGGAAGATTCTAAAGGGGCAGTTTTTGATGTGCAGGTGCCTTATTTTCTAGTAATTGGAAGTTTTTGATGCTGTAATTTTGTTTTTGTGCCGCAGTGTCCACTTATCAAAGGCAGTTGAGATGAATATATAAGAATTCTACAGGTTGGGTGTCAGTTGAGTCCCCAGATTCAGGTTACCAAAAGTTAACGCCATGTAGGTCTTAAAGCCTTTACCCTGGGTCTCATTATTTGCTACGGGTATCTGCCTCATGGGTATATAATACTTTCTCAAACTGAGTCAACAAAATTTGGGGGAAAATTTACAGACTTCTGAGAGTTTGGTTCTTCTCAAAGCACCTCATATTCACTCAATAAATACAGAGCACCTACTATGTGCCAAGTGTTATACTAGGTCTTGAGGATACAAGGATCCCTTCTGCCACCATCACTTCCCCTTAAAAACAAAGGAAGATGGAAGATGGACAAATGGAAAAGCAAGTACCATATAGAGAGACATCATGGACAGAGGAAAGCCTTGATGTCAGATAGCCTTGGGTTCATATTTCCTCCCTAGCACCTCAAGCTATGTGACCCTCGGGAAATTACTGAGCTTTTTCAGAGCCTAGGTTTTCTCGTCTCTAAAATGAACGCAGTCAGACCTACCTTGCAGTGTTATTTGGGCATCTGAGATAAGCTGTGTGAAACATTCAGTCATGGTGGATGCTCAAAAAATTGGAGCTGTTATTAATAGGAAGCAGTTGCTTATCGTTGATTCCTACTCATTGGAAACCAACTTGGTTTTTGCCTTTTGTTTATGTTAGGATCCCCAGAAACAGATCCCAAGACAAGGATTCACGTTCAAGGTACAATTCACGATTCAAGGTACAAGGGGATCCCAGGAGGAACTGGAAGGGAAAGGTAGAAGTTAGACACAAGGGGAAGAAGCCAAACAAGGATGCAATTTCAGGGAATGTCCCATGGAGTGTACTCTGGTGTGTACGCGCCTCAGAATTTGCACCAACCCCAAGCACAGAAGCTGGGCTTTCATTCTTTCATTCTTGCATCTGCCAATCATTAGCCAAAGGGATGGCAACCTCAGGAACTCTGGCTCACTGCATGTGAGGGGAAAGTGGTACCAGTAGCCCCAGGGAACGCCTCCACAGAGGGTCTCAGGTGCTTGAAGTTAGAATCAAAGGCACACGGAATCCGGAAGAGAGGTGCATGGAAATAGGAAAGGGGTTATGAGGGCATCTGGGTGAAGCACCAGCTCTGTCGGTCATGCCTCCCTTTTCTGACTGCTGGAGGGCATTAGCCTGGCCCAACTAACCCCAGTAAGCAACGCGAGTTTTCCTTGGCCTATAAACACAGGAAGTTTGGAGAATTTATCTGTCCGAACTTGGCTAATGGAGGCATTGGGGCGTAGCTTTGGGGTCAGCCTGATTTAAGAGAGAACCTCAGGCTAGCTTTTACAACCCGTGTGACTCTGGGCCACTGATGTGGCCTCTCTGACTTAAAGTTTCTCATTTATAAACTAGGAATATTGATACACTTTCCGTAGGCTTGTTCTAGGCTGAGATGTCTTTATGTTTACTGATTGCTTTGACAGCGTATCTACTGAGCAGCTGCTCTATGTCAGCTCAGGGCTAAGCCTTGGTACCCTGAAATGAATCAGACACAGGCCCTGCCTCCCAAGATCTTGGCACCGAGTGGAGGAGGCCGACGTACACATAACAGACTCTGTCCTTCCTTGTACGTTCTCCCTCTCTCTTTCTCTGTCTCCCTCTCTCTGTTTTATTTTTTGATCTGTCCCTTCTCTCCTTCCTTCCACCCCACTTCCTTCCTCCTTCACTTTCTCTCTCCGTTTCTGTCTTGCATCCTCCTACCACACAGACCTAGTTTTTCTTTCAACTGGACGATATCCAACCTTCTGCCCTGTGGAGTTCCCGCTGTTATTTTCCAAGGCCCTTCTGAAGCTTGCAGAGTCTGTGAAGTTCCGGGAGATTCAATTCAACACAGACCCTCAGGTGTGACAGAAAGTGACGTGGAGATAACAGAAAACCATCCAGAGCTTCAGTTAAAGCTTGGGCGTGGGGAAGGTGGGAGGGGAGGAGGGTGAAACTAGCACCCCCGAGTGGGCAGCCCTGGCTACTGACAAATAGAATATGTGGCTCGTTACTTTGGGGGGGATGGGGGTTGGGGATGGGGGCAGGGTCTGGGCGAGAGGTTATTTCCCTGCTGGCTGGCAGATGGGTGGCCTCAAGTGCAGTGGTGTAGGAATCAGGCAATTCATAGTTTTAATTCTAGCGCTGAAACTGGCCGTGTGATCTTGGATGTTGTTTCGTCATCCTCATGATATAGAGGCTGTGATCTTTTAGGGCTGCTCTGGTCCTCGTGGCCAGGATTTCTGCTTTTGAAAATCTCTGACTCCTCCCCACATTGGGCCTCAGTCTTGGAATGGCACCCATGGGGTGCTTCTATAATAACAAGCAGCTTTTTTTTCATTCCAGCGTTCTGGAGGATGAGTAGCTTTGGGCTTGAGAAAGATCTTGATTCAGGGCCCTGGAAACAGACTCTGTTGGCTGGAACCCAGGTACCATTTTATTGTGAAGGTCAGGGCAGCTGCTCTGGGTGGAGAGGGAAACTCTCATGACTTGTATAAGACAGTATTCAGCCTCAAATATCATAATTCAGTAGGTCTGGAGGCCCTGGCATCAGTATTTTAAGAAACACGCTAGGAATTCTTATGTGGGAAGTTGATGGACCACAGTTGGAGAGTCACTTCTACACACCTGGGCTTGGCTCTGCCCCCGGTACACCAATGTAGCTGTGGAAGGCCCCTGAGCATCTTTCCTTGTCTGCACGATAGGACTTTTCACCCCCGCCCTGTATTCTGCAGGATTTCTGTTGGGAACCGTTGAAATGGCAGATGGCAAAATTCTAAGGATCAAAGATGATGGCCTTTGTGCATGAGGTCGCATCACCCCCAAGGTCCCACCTCTCTATTCTCAGAGGCAAAGGGACTTCAGACCGAGAATATTCAAGTGAACACTTCATCCCCTCGCCGCCCCTTCTACATCACACACCACTTAAGTCCCACTTCACTTCCTCTTGGTCAGTTGGTTTGACCTGCGCTGCGGCTGTGGCAGCTGGCCAGGTCTACCCAGGGAGCATCTGGCCCAGGTGAGCTGTAGAGCATTTACGTTCTGTCCCAGCGACTTCCTGCCTCCATCGGGTAGGACAGTGTCAGAAAGCAGCCCAGTCATTCTGAAGCATGTGCAATGCTGGAAGTGTGAGGGGTCACACCCCATGAGCCAAACCTTGACCAATGGGATGGGAGTTGGTGGTGCCTATTCCCCACTTCCGTCTCTCAGGCAGACAATTCTGAGCGCATTCTATCAGCTCCCCAGGGGTCCTAGTGGGCTGGAGCCTACCTGCTCAGTGGTTTTCAGGTCCATGAAGCCCTCTGCTGTTGGCTTTTCCTCCTTTCCTGTTTCCTTTTCCCAGTCCCTCCTCCTTTTCCTTAGAATCACTTCCTAAAAGAACTGCCTTGAAGCTTCTACTTTGTACCAATATCACATGGCAAACCTCATATAAAAGGTTCTCTAGAGCCATTCTGTCAGTTACAACCTTAATCCTGAATCTCTCATCAAGGCCCACCTGGACAACCTAGAGGAAATGAACAAGTTTCTAGAAACATATAGCCTGCCAAAACTGAATGAAGAAGAAAAAGATCATTTGAACAGACGGATCACTAGAAGTAAAATAGAATCTGTAATTAAAAAAAAAAACCTCCCTATTGGAACTATATTCAATATCCTGTGATAAACCATAATGGAAAAGAATATAAAAAAAGAATGTATATATGTATATGTGTGTGTATATATATATATATATATATATATATATATGTATAACTGAATCACTTTGCTGTACCGAAGAAAGTAACACAACATTGTAAATCAACTATACTTCAAAAAAAAAAAAAAAAAACCACTCCCTGCAAACAAAAGTCCAGGACTGGATGGCTTCACTGGGGAATTCTCCCAAACACACAAAGAACTTATACTGATCCTTCTCAAACTCTTCCAAAAGATTGAAGAGGAGGGAACACTCCCAAAGTCATTCTATGAAGCCACCATCACCCTGATACCAAAATCAGTCAAAGACACCACCAAAAAAGAAAATTACAGGCCAAACCCCGCTGCCCACACCATGCTCCCTCCTGTAACGTATTCAGTTATTTCAAGGACCCATCGTTTCTCCAGCTGGCAGGGAAATACATCCACTTGGGCACTAATTATCCTTAAACAAGAGTATTATGAAACACCCCCATTAGGTCAAAAGGTGAGCACAGAGAGGGGTGTCATTCAATTTCTCCTAACACTCCCTAAGATAAAGAAGACAGAAATGAGATGCCATTGAAAGTTACTATTCTTCACTTTTTAAAAATCCTCCCACTTCCTGTTTCTCTTGGGAGATTGAAAAGTGTCTTCTCGCACATTTCTCATTACCACAACTGAATGAGAATTCTAATTAGGGCTACTGCACACTTTGGTGGTAGTTATCAAAGGCTCTGGCTCCTTATTTGCCAGGCTGCCGGTCTTTGCATCCTCGCCAAAGATGCCCTCCATCATAATAATCCTAATAGCTATCATTTATTGAAAGTCTACTTCGTGCCAGGCAATTTGCATACATTAGCACCAGTCCTCGCAAAAATCATATGAGGTGGAAACTATTAACCCTAATTTTAGAGGAGGAAAGTGAGGCTCAGCTGGTGAAGTGATTGCCTTGAAGCCATACAGCTAGGGACGGGCAGACCTGGGATTCAAACTCAAGTCTATTCTCTGGTCAGGAACTTTTCATGTCTAGCCTTCACAGGGGATCTTGGGGAGAGAGAAGGTAAGACAACAAGACAACTTGTCATCACTTCTGGAAGGGCCATCCGTTCCAATCAGGATGTTGGTTATGAGTTATTATGTCTTCAGCCTTGGTTTCTTGGTCGCTCTGGGAACAGTGCTATAGTTTAGGGGATCCCAGGAGACTCTGAAACATCCCATTAGAAGGACAGTAAAAGCAGACCCAAGAATTGACAGATTGCTATTCATTATTCTGTTATTTCTGAACTCTTCCATCTGTGGAACGGGGGACTGTCAGCAATTACCACGATGTCCTTTCCAGAAAGGGACCTCTTGGTCTGGCTAAAATCTCGCCCAGAATTGAACAGAATCTTGGCGTAAATCCTCCTGATGTGATGTCAAACTTCAGCTGTCTCTGGGGCTTCCCAGCGAATCTTCAGTGGACAACTTGGGGGCAAAGTGAGAGAACCAGACTTTTGCAAAGGAAGGAACAGTCCCCTCTGGGATTTTTAAGTGCCAGTCATCTTGTGGAGCAGCTGCGCGCAGAGGCAACATGGTCTTGTCATGGATCAGCAGACTAATACTGGGTAACAGAGGATCAGGTGTGAGTGGGGATTGTCTGCATAGCAAGAGAGAAGTGGGGTCTGTTCCCTCTCCTCCCAGCAGGGGCTTCTATCATTTTGAATTTTATTTTTTTATACAGCAGGTTTTTATTAGTTATCCATTTTATACATATTAGTGTATATATGTCAATCCCAATCTCCCAATTCATCACACACACACCCCCGGCACCTTCCCCCCTTGGTGTCCACATGTTTGTGCTCTACATCTGTGTCTCTATTTCTGCCCTGCAAACCGGTTCATCTGTACCATATCATTTTGCTTTTTCTCTTTTTTCTCTGTCTCTGCTTATCCTCTGAGTGTCCACACACCTGTATACCTGACTGTACCAGGTCAAAGCATTATTGACATCTATTAAAACTCCTGACTCTCCCATCCTTTTTCTTCCCCTCCTCTATTCTGGTTCTGCCCCGTCCTGTATCTTTTTCCTCCATATTCTTTTTTCACCTCTGTTCCTCTCCTTCAACTTAACTTTTCTTTCTTTCTTCCTTCCTTCCTTCCTTCCTTCCTTCCTTCCTTCCTTCCTTCCTTCCTTCCTTCCTTTCTTTTTTCCTTCCTTCCTTCCTTCCTTCCTTCCTTCCTTCGTCCCTCCCTCCCTACCTCCCTCTCTCTTTCTTTCTTTCTAAAATTCTCTTTCTGTCTAGTCTAGTCTCTTTCTGTTTCTCTTCTCTGGCTTTCCGTCTCTGGAACTCTGTCTCTCTTCTCTGTCTCTCTGTTTCTCTCATTCTCTCTCTTTTTCATATACATACAAAGGATTATTCTATCTCGTGGACAGTCCACATTAAACCATCACCACCATCTTCCATTCCTACAAGTGTTGTCCCAAACAAGCACCGTTCGAGTTCAGAAGATAGAAGTTACACCCACGTCTGGCTGACTCCAAAGCTTGTGCTGTTAGAAGCTGCCGCAATCTCCCTCTTTTTCACTTTCCATGTCCAGTCAGTTTCCAGTTCTTGCCAGTCTCATGCTCAAAATAGTTCTCAAACATGATATCCACCTCTCCATCCTTCCTATTAATTTATTCATTCGACCTATACTACTTGAGCACCTGTCGATATCTGTAGTAGGTCTGGGACAAGTGACAGAAAAGACAGAATAAGATGTGATCCAGGTCTACTATGGAATGACACAACCACTAGCTTTGTATAAGTTTTCATTACTTCATGCCTGGGCTAATGAATCAAGTTTTTCTCAACCTACTGTCCATACTGCAGCTATATTACCTGCAATTTTGTTTAAACCCTTTAATGGGATCTCTTCCCTGTAGGGTAAAGATGGGTCATATAACAACTTCCATAGCCTGTCCTGCAACCTCCCCAGACTCATCTTTTACCATCCTCTACCTTCTCATGTTCTGGGAGAATTAGGCTGTTGGAAGTTCCCCCGTGTATCCACCATCCTGTTTCCTCCTACCTGGCCTGGTTCTTTCCTCTGCCCGGAATGCCTTTCCTTCTACATGTGGTTAACCGTACTCATTACTTAAGACTCAGATCAGAATCTTCCCAACCCTCTCAGCCTGGATTAGATGCTCCTCCTTGTGGCCTGTAAATATCTATTATTGACATTATAACCCTTTTTATAATCATCTGCTTAAGTATCTTTCTTTCTGCTAGTCCGGGAGCTCCTTAAAAATGAATTTGTCACTGAAGTCCCATTGCCTAGGACAGGGTGCAGAGTAAGGCAATGGATAAATACATGAATGAATGAGTGATTAAATGAAAGAATGCTACTTTTAGTACACCTTGTTGCCTTTCTGAGCAGGGAATAGTCCAGGACTCACTAAGCACAGAGGACAATTTGTGGTTTGAAAGCCTAGGCACTGAAAACCTTCCTTGGGTGGTGGTATGGAGGATGTCTTAGACCTCTTGGAGCACCTGATGCGACCCTTTCCCCAGAAAACACACACACACAATATATCTGATATAGTCGTAGGGAATTCATGGATTCTTGATGCCCATATGTTGCCCTCTGGATCCCTTGAGGCTGCTATTAAGAACTCCAGCTCTAGAAGTGATGCCAGAGTTCAAATGATCTGCCAGAGAATCTCTGTCCATTTAGGAAGTTTTTTAGGAGCACAGATTGCATGAGAAGTCTGTGCTTCTGTGCCTTCTGGGACATCACATTCTCTGTTGAATGAAGACTTTGGCCTTTGATGTGGTAACCTTTCTAGACAATGTTTTCTTCCTGTGTTGCTGCTGATATGATGTGCTTTATTATCACCCTGGAAAGTGAACTGATTGATTTTTGGAGATATTGCATAGGGTAATTGAATGTTATTAAGCTGGTTGGTCTAAGTTGCATCTGGTCTACCTCTTATTAATTACGTGGCCAGTTACTTAACTTCTGGAACTCTCTTTTCTCATCACTAAGACTGGGCTAATAATAACAGACTCATAAGATGTTAAATAGATAACACTCAAGAGTGGTGACTAGGACAGTATCTGGTGTGTGATACATGCTCAACAGTCATGCAATCATCATCATCACCACCACCATCATCATTTTACCTAGGATTCAGGTCTCTTGATCTGACTATGAGATGTTTTACCTTTACAGTATTATATTATTTTGATCATTCCTTTTTGTAAAGCAAGAAGGATGCTAGCAAAGATCATTCCCCCCGGGTGTCATTTCCACCAATTTAAATATTGTGCTTCTGAGGAGCAATCCGGATGTCTTTGCAGATGTTACCACCTCTATATGCGTGTTCACCTGGAATCAAACGTTGCTTGTAAAAAGCCCTTAACTTGACCTTTAGAGTTGGAATGCTTTCTCTTGCCTTAATGTTTTAGACTTCCTTCTGTGCTACTTGAAGCTGATGAAATCTGAAATCTGCCCATTATGTGCTTCTTGTAGGAAAACCTAGTTTAAACACTTAATTTTATTGGTGACTTAAACCCGTGTTTGCCATTTTCTTTGCAAAGAACTCTGAGATTTTGAAAGCAGTCCTCTGCAAATAAAAACATCATGACCAGACTGCTCAGCACACCCTGTGTTCATGGATAGCTTTGCAAATGGAAAAAAAAAAAAAGTGCAATTTCTTAATTCCAAGTGGTTGGAATTTGCCTAGAAAATCTTAGCATCCCTGAGGCCATGTAATTTAGTGTTCCTGACACCATCTGCCATCCTCTTCCCCAGCCTTGGTGTTCTTCCCCTACGACCCCACTGGGAGACAGTAAAACTTTGATTACCTACAAGAGTCAGAATACAGAAGATTCCGAATAAATAAAATTTCTGGTTCATTAGGGAATCATCCAGTAGAAAAAATTATTGGGCAGACTAATTTTCAGTACTGCCACTGCCACTTATTAACTGTGTGTCTTTGGTCAAGTCACTTAACTTTCCAGGGTATTTGTTACTCCAGCCAAGAAATGGGAATAGAAATGGAAATATTTCAAGATTACCTTGAGGATTAGAAATAGATTTGCAAAGCATATGGCATACAATAGGTTCTCAATAAGAGTTGGTTCCCTTGTCTTCTACTTTTTCACAAACAAAACTTATTTTCGATGCTCTTCAGGAGTCTCGTGGTAAAATGTTCTAAATGGGGAAGTTTAGGGTGCTTTGGGAGTCCATAGGAGAGGAATCCAACCCAGCCTGGATTAGTTTCAGAGTTCAGTTCAAACTGAGGTTCTTCCTAACTCCAGAGCCCAAGACTCTCACCAGATCTCTCCAAGCTCGTGGAGATTGAGGATTTACTCTGAAATGGAACAGGAATGAAATTTGGGGCGTCCAAATCCTTGCACTGCGATGACATTCACTATGCCCTTTCTTATCATCCAAATGCTCTGTTTGCAACACTTTCTAACTTCATATAGGAAGAAGCTGGTGGGTTAATGGTGTCACCTGTCTACCCAGTGCCACGTGCTGAGGCCACATGATCATGAATGGATATGGGTTGGTGACCAGGGCTTTCATGAGTTTGGGACGACTGACAAATAAAATTGTGAAATGGAAGTTAGTGAGATTCAAACTCATCTGTGGTCAACTCCCTCAGGATGAGATATAAACATCCTCAAGATCAAAACATCTCTTGCCTTGCCTCCAGGTTCTGTGGCTGAGGATAATGGTGGATGGGAGTTTGCTGGCAGGTGCAGCCCTCAGGGGTGTCACTGTGCAGCTTTCACTCCAACAACATGACAACAGCTTCAAAGGCGGGAGATAGATAACGGAGGCATTAATTAAATCAGCCATCCCAGGTAGGGTCCGTCTACAGAGACTCAGAAAATGAAGATAGGAGCCACGAGTTCCCTCTGAGGTTCAGGGTGAAAGGAAACCAGCACCCCCACCAGCCTCTAATGCTCTCAAACAGTCTGGCAAAACAACAGGCTGTCAGTCATCCAGTGAGGAAAACTGGTCCTGATGTGCTCAGAACCATAAAAGAATGGGGTTGATACCAGCTGTAAATTGATGTGAGGCAGCTTGAGCTCCTACACAGGTGATCACAGCCAGAATGTGTTGGTTTTCATGAAATATCCTTAGAAGTCCAAATTCCTGATTCTGGAATCCGTAGCACTCTGGTGGATTTCAGCCTCATTTCTCAGCTCCCTCCTTCCCCAAACACGTTAGTTTCTTTTAGCGCTTGCAGCACCCTGTCTATATTAGACCCAGAACAGAGGTAAGATGTATCTCTGTCATAGGAGGTTTCAATGTATTTCCACGTGGAGTATTTCCACGTGGAGGAAAGGGAGTGGACGCATTGACTTCCTGAGACCCAAGGGAATTCTATCCTATCCTATCCACCTATTTATTCAACAAGTATTCATCGAGCATATACATAGCATCAAACCATGTGATATATGCTGAGGATATAGAAAGTAAAGATATCTGGTCCCTTCTCTCCAAGAGTGCAAGTTGAGGATGGCAGACAGAAACTACTCCTTTCTAAGCAAAAGATAATCAAACAAAAGCAAGCAACTTTAGAGGATTTTACTTTTAAAAAATCATTGCCAACATCCTGAGTGTCTTGGCCACCAATTCACATTGCAATCAATCTTCTAAAATCTAATTCATCTCCGTCTGCAGGCTTGGGTGGTGAGAATTTCTGTTCTTAAGATATGGGATCAGAAAAGAATGATTCCGTTCTGCTCACCAGACATCAGATAAGAAAGTACGTGCCTATTTTGTTTTGTTTTGTTTTTGCATTGTCATGTTCAGTGGATGCTTCTTAAGATGTGTTAATTTTCTAGCAAAGCAGTTTCATGCACAGAGTTAAAAATATCAATCAGCTTCGTAAGGAAAATCAGAGGTCCTCTTTCCCCACGTGTCCTGTTCTCCCCTCTTGGGTACCTTCGCAGGGGCAAAGAGTTCTAATGGTTAGCTCTGTATTTCTAAATATGCACAGATTACTATTTCTTGACTGATTTTCCCCAGACGTTATTTATTGATTTCTCTCTTTGGCAAGATAAGAATTTAGTTCTCTTATGGGGGGTGAGTTCTTTTCTTAATCTTGAACTGAAATGAGGATTCTGTGCTTCTCAGAGCCTGCAGTGCTTCTCAGAATCCCCTATAGGCTGTTCCCACCTTGAGGCTTGTCCAGGCTAGAGGGAGAGAGAGCTTTGATGGGGGCAATGTTGCCAGGTTCAGACACACAAGCTGCCGTCCCACAGGCATTGGCTATTGCTGTTTCCCAGTTGGAATTGCTCAGGGAGCTCTAGGCCTCCTGGAAGATAGGCAAGCATTGCAAATACTTTACAGAAAACTTTGGGGATGGAACACTATTTGGCTGGAAGTCCAAGGATAGCTCTGAGGACCCTGCTGTTGGGGGAACTGAGTAGGTGGTAGTGGGTGGAGCAGAGAGAAGAAAGGACATCTGCATGGCACTTGTATTGTTATCAGTCAGGGTTCTTGGCCTTCCTTAATCAATAGAAATTAATAAGAGGCCAGACAGGAAATTCAGGCAAGGCTTTATTGGGGCCACTGCTGCAGCAGTGGGGAGTGAAAACAAGTAACAGATGCCCTTGGTCGCTCCCCGAGGGGTGTGGTAGGCTGATTCCTGATATGGGGTGAGGATAGGGGCGGGGCCAGAGATTGGGCCTGAGAGGCGTCTTAGGTGGCTTGCCCACCCCTTTGGTGGTGGTGTATGTGGGGGGCATGAGCAGTCCTGCTTTTGCTCCCGGCTCTTCAAAAGTGGCAGTTGGGTGTTTGGTTTTTTTGTATCTTGTTATCCATAATTTGCCCCAACTGCACACACATGTAGTTATTTTTAGTCCCTTATAGTTTCTTTGTATTTTGTTGTTCGAGGGGATGTTTTGTCCAGGTGCAAGCACTGCAGCCAAGAGTCCCAGGTCCCAGCCTGTCTCAGTATAACTCAGCAAAGGGAAGGCTTTCCTGGTGGCACAGTGGTTAAGAATCCACCTGCCAGTGTAGGGGACATGGGTTCAAGCCCTGGTCTGGGAAGATCCCACATGCCGCAGAGCAACTAAGCCCGTGCGCCACGACTACTGAGCCTGCGCTCTAGAGCCCGCGAGCCACAACTACTGAGCCCACATGCCACAACTACTGAGCCTGCGCTCTAGAGCCCGTGAGCCACAACTACTGAAGCCTGCACATCTAGAGCCCGCGCTCTGCAATGAGAAGCCCGTGCACCGCAACGAAGAGTGGCCCCTGCTCGCTGCAACTAGAGAAAGCCCGCGCGCAGCAACGAAGACCCAATGCAGCCAAAAAAAAAAAAAAAAGACCTTAATAACTCTCAGGAATAAGACTTTAATATAGATAACAAGCCATGGGGAAGCCAAGGGATTTTTCAGTACACGCTGCTGGGAGAAATATTGGTTAGCAATTTGGCAAAAACTCAGGTTGATCCCTCACGTCAGATTTAACACTGAAAAAAGAAGAAAAAATAAACCTTTCAGTTAGAGTCAAAGCCTTTACATTTTTAGTAAAAACAAGCACCAGAACAAAATAAAATTGAACATTTATTAAGTTGCAGAGACAGAGACGATATGGGTGGATAAAATCACAAAACCAAAGATTGATGTACTTAATTATATATTTTGAAAGTCTTTGGTTTAAAAATTTTTAAAAGGAAGCAAAATGGGACAATATTCTAAGTGAAGATGACAAACCCAGGCTTGATATTCTTAACATGAAAGGGCTTATAAAATTATTATGAAAATCACTAAGATCCTGAAAGCTAAAATAGACAGGAAAATAAACATCACAAAAAGAAAACAAAATGGCTTGAAAAACATATGGAAAATGTTCAACCTTACTAGTAATCAGAGAAATGCAAATTAAAACGGAGATACTATTTTCAGCTAGCAAACGTGTAACCTTTCCAAAAAAACAGAATACCCAAACTGATGGGGGTGTGGCAAAACTGACACTCTCACGCACCGCTGGAGAAAATGTGAGTTCATACAGCCCCTTTGGAAGGCAATTTGGCAACGTGTATCAAGAGCCTTAAACATACACATGCTTCCACAATTCTACCTCTCTAGGCGGCAATCCTAAACGCAGCCAAAGCTTTTTGTATTAAAAGAGTTCTTTTCAGGGTTGTTTACAATGGTGAAAAGGAGAACGGAATCTAAATGTATAACAAGAGGGGGATAGTTAAGTAAATGATGGAATCCATTTGCTGGATTATTCTAAGCTGTCAGTAGTGAGTCTGACCAACCTGGATCTGTTCCTTGCTTCACTTCCATGCGTCCCAGGGAATGCTGTTTACTTTTCTGATCATGCTTCCTTATCTGTTAAAAGGGGACCCTGCAGGGTGGTTGTGAGAATTTCGGCTCAGTATTAGGTCCATTGACTGGGGGTGCTTTTCTTATTTCTCAGTCTTTTATGACTTAGCACCTAGCACTGTTCTTCCAAGTGTTAGGATAGATATTCCTGTGACTCAAAGGATTGCTGTGTCCAGCGGATTTCAGCAGGAAAGCATGAGCAGAGAGAGAAAGGATTAGAGTACCTGGGAGCCAGAGGGGATGCAGCTACTACATAAATCTATAGGGGGAGGTGTTCAAGGACCCCACACACCCCCCTTACTCATTCTTCTCCTGAAACTCTCCCGGTTCAATTGGGATTGAATGGATGTTTTGTGCTAGACATTGAGGGTGGAGGTAGGGGCTGGAGAAATGTTTAGAATGTGGAGATGAATAAGCCATTCCTTATGTTCAGTGAAAACTTTTCTCTTTGAAACACTCACGCTTTGCCTGTTGCTTATCAGCACATAATATTCTCCATGTTCAGGAGAAAATGAACGAACCTCTCTCTGTAGCATTATGGTCTGGCTTCCATCTTCGATGTCAGCATGTTTTCCTTTTTCCTACAGTGGGCACAATTCCTTGTGATATTTCCTTCTTAGTGAGCTAAAATGTCTTCATATCAATCCTGGGAATCTTTTAACAAAAAAAAGTCAGCTTGCAGCCAGAATAAATCACAACTCTTGGAGAAAACCACCATTACTAGCTTTGTGACACGGTCAGCAGGTATTTGCTGAATACCTATTATGTGCCCACCTGGATACATAATACCAGTTATACCTATATACCTATTATCAGCTCTAGGTATAGCTATTATGTGTCTGTAATGGACAGATGTGGAAGTTAATACATGGTCTCGGTCCTCAACAGGCAACAGTCAAGTGGTGGAAACATCCAGGTCAAGAAATTACTATGCCGTGGAGTTAGGAGAGCTTCAGAATGCCACACTAAAGTGCAGTGGTGGCAGAGGAAAGAGGGAAGTCTTTTCAGGAAAAAGTACCAAGAAAGGTTTCAGGAGGTGGTGAATTTGAGCTGATCCTTGAGAGGGGAATAAGCTTATGAATGTTTGAAAGCAAAGCAAGATAGGGGTGCTGTACCTTCTAGGGTATATAAGGAAAAAAGACAGCAGAGAGCCCTGGATTAAATCCTAGCTCAGTCAGTTACCAGCTGTGTCTACTGAAAATGCTAACCAGTCTCTCTAAGCCTCACTTTATGTAAAATGGGAAAAGCAGTACTTACCCTTTGGGGCATATACAGCAGGGCTCTTTCTCCATGTATCCAGGAATGCTCAGACTCCTGGTGATCATAAATGGAAAGTACTTTTCATAAGATGAAGATCTTTATGCTCTCCCAGCTACCTGTGTTACCCACCAGGGTTCTTGGATTCCTTAATCAATAGAAATTGATAAGAGGCCAAACAGGAAATTCAGGCAAGGTTTTATTGGGACTCATGCTGCAGCAGTAAGGAGTGAAAACGAGTAACATGTTCCCTTGCTCGCTCCCTGAGGGGGTGGGGGAGACGAGCTAGTTCCTTACATGGGCTGAGGGTCGGGGCTGGTCCAGGGGTTGGGTGGAGGGGTGTCTTAGGTGGTCTGTCCACACCTTGGTGGTGCTATGAGCAGGGGGCACGCGCAGACACCCTGCTTTCGCTCCCGACCCCTCAGAAGTGGCAGTTGGGTTTTGGGTCTTTTTTATCATCTTGTTCATAATTTGCCCGAACTGTGCGTGCAGTTATTTTTAGTCCCTTATGGTTTCTTTGTATTTTGTTGCTTGAGGAGACTTTACCCAGGTGCAAGCACTGCAGCTTAGGGTCCCAGGTCCCAGGTCCCAGCCTGTCTCACCTGCCTGACCCTCTATTTGTTCTCTTAACAGTGGGACTCTGCCAGTTATACTCTTCTGTTATTGATTCACTATGTGATTTTGGAAAAGTCACTTCTCTTGTCTGTACTTCCGTTTCCTAATCTATAAAAGGAGGGAGGGAAGCACAATGACCTCCTTCAGCTATAATGTCCTGTGCCACAGTTCTAGGCAGAGAGAACAGCATATGCAAAAGTCCTGGGGGTGATATCTTTGAGGCAGAATGGATGAAGAGAGAGAATAAAGAAGGCAATGACTGAACTAAATCTGTAGAAGTAGGTGGGAATCTGTGACTCAAAGAGGTGATAGAAGTTGCCCAAGGCCATATACCTTGTAAATTAGGGGATCTGAGATTTTATCCCAGGTCCAAGCTACCAAAATCCATGCCCCTTCAGTCAACTCTAGACGGATGGGATTTGACCTCTAAAAAGCTCCCCTCACCCCACCTCAGCAGCAAGGCAGACATCTGTCAAAAGTTAGTTGGATGCAAGGGCATTGGCACGAGACCCTGAGAGGCTGACCCAATTATTATCACTTGACCGGCTACAGAAAATTTTAAACCAGCTACATGGGAAGGAAGTGTTTGCTGGGCTCTGATAAGGCCTTAAATGGAGCAATGCCCTGCCTCGCTCACAAGGCTCCAACAAAATCCAACTGTTTATTTGATGAAAAATACAATTTGCCTTTAATTGACATTTCCCCCGATGGTGAGGGTCTGTAGGCTGCAGCCTGGCTGGCACAAGGAGTGGGACTTTGTAGCATTGGGCTGATGTGTTACTCGAGGCTATAGGATTCTACAGACCCAACGGGGAGTGTGTCAGGACATCGTTGCAACTCTCCAATGCACCCGCACTGAGTTTTTGGAAGGAGACCTTTATGTACAAGGCAAAGCAGACTTAGAAACAGAATGTACCTTCCGAATGACTCTCTCTTAGGGGAGTGAGGAAGGAAAGGAGAAAATGAGGCAGATAGAATGAGCTTTTGCAAGAATGTATTTAAAATTAAATTGCATTTTAAAGGGAATGTGGAAATCCTTGCTCTGCAAAGAAGCAGGGTGGAGAGAAGCCAGCAAATCGTGGTAGAAAGTCAGAAAGTGACGTAGGCTTTGGAGGCAAGAAGACTTGATTTGAAGTGTTGATCTGCAATTATCAGCTGTATAACCCTGGCCAATTAACCTAGCTGAGAATCAATGTCTGAAAATAAGGATAATAATATACTTACATGATGGTGTGATTATGCAGGTTGTGACACAGCAGTCACTGAATGTATTTTTTTCTCTGCCTTATTAACCAAGAAATATGTATAATTAGCAGGAAATGGGGAGGTACAGAGCACCTTGGAGTCATAAAAGTAGCCTCTAATTAGCAGTATAGTAGTTGACAACTTGGAATCAACTGGAGTCTCCCTCAGAGAGAAATCGCTTCTGGTCCATTGGAAGTAGCATCCCTAGAGAGGGGAGTAGGACCTGGAGCTTCACTTGAGAAGTAGAGCAAGTGGTCCCATTCTCTAGGAAAGGAGACGTGTATAAGACATTTGGATGCTAAGGGTTTAAGACAAAGCGCAAACCACTGACCTCAGATCCTGAGAGAGGACATGGATGGGACTTTGGGGTTCCATGGGGAGCAGGGTGATGTCCCAAGTCTGACACAAATGAAATTCTGTAATATGGAGATCACATCTGGACATCTTTGGCCAAGCTTAATTCAGAGGGAATGAGATCAAACAACCACACGAGTGATCCAGGAACAGTGACATCAATGTAGAGAGAGAGGACAAATGTTATCTGTTAGACTGTGTAGAACAGTGATCCTCTTGGCCTGTAGAATCATCTGGAAAGCTCTGAAAACCAGTATGTGTCTCTACCCCAGGCTCACTAAATCAGAATCATCATGTGGATCTAGGCTTGAAAACCGCAGGTGTAGACCAATTTTAAACAGCATTCGGGGGCTTCCCTGGTGGCGCAGTGGTTGGGGGTCCACCTGCCGATGCAGGGGACGCGGGTTCGTGCCCCGGTCCGGGAGGATCCCACGTGCCGCGGAGCGGCTGGGCCCGTGAGCCGTGGCCGCTGGGCCTGCGTGTCCGGAGCCTGTGCTCCGCAACGGAAGAGGCCGCAGCGGTGAGAGGCCCGCGTACCGCAAAAAAAAAAAAAAAAAGCATTCAGATTGTTTTCAGTTTGGAGCTGTCGTGAGTAATGCTGCTAAGAACATGCATGTGCGAGTCTGTGGACACCGGTAAATGGATAGAAAACAATGTGGTCTATCCATACAATGGGATGCTTTTCAACAATAAAAAGGAACAAGCTACGGACACATACTCCATGGGTGAGCCTCGGACACAGTATGCGAAGTGAAAAAGAGAAGACAGACACAGAGACCACAGATTATATAATTTTATTTACCCGAAATGTCCAGAAAAGATAGAAAAGAGAAAGTAGATTAGTGGTTGCCTGGAGCTGGGGGTGGGAATAATGATTATCTGTACATGGGCATGAGGGATGTGTGTGTGTGTGTGTGTGTGTGTATGTGTGTGTGTGTGTGTGTGTGTGTAAATGTTCTCAAACTGATTTATGATGATGGTTGCACCACTTAGTAAAGGTACTGAAATCATCAAAGTGTATAATTGAGATGGATGAATTCCCTGATTGGAAACTACACCTTAATGAAGTTGTTTAGAAAAGCAATGCAGTGAGGCCGCGAGGAGCGATGGTGGCAGTGGACTGTTTGAAAGCCGTGGATTTCCCGGCCTAAGTGTGGAAGTTGGACAGCCACCTCCCTACCCCACCCGCACTTCCACCACACGTACACAGCGTAAACCCAACCTCTTTCCGGCGTATGTGAAATTGATGGGGAGACCCAGAAGAGGGCTGTCAGATTTTTTTGCCCGTCTAGTAGGTGAGGACTCTACGATTACTTGGAAAAATAAGAGAATTACCACGATATTTTCATACTAAGTTTATAGAACAGCTGAGACCAGTTATGTGAGGATGAAGTGAGATGATACATGTAGAAATGATACAGGGAGAGTGCCCTGGCAGGAGGAAGACGTACAATAAATGAGTCCCCTTCCCCTCTGCCTCGGGCAAACCCCATTGTCTTTCCTCTTTATGATCTACTCCCATCCCATTGTTTACCATCAGAGCTATCCATGTATCGGACGGGATTTTCGTTTTCTCCACAACCCTTAGAATCACCTACGTGATTCTGTATGCCAGTACTAAAGACTTTTCCGGTAGACTCACTGATAATCTCTCTCCCTCTCTCTCTCACTCTGTTTTTATTTGGGATGTTAAAGCTCTCTGGAGAACTAAAGATATTGCTTCTTCTCTCATTTTCTAAACTGGGAAACCCAGGGCATCAGAGCAGTGATGGTGATTAGGCCAAGCCCTGAGTTGGTTACCATCAGAATCAGTACTTTACACCATATCCCACTGACTGAGCCCATCGTCAGCTGTGAACAGTCTACAGAAGTACTACTAAAGACCTAATTTCTGCCTGTGCACCATCTCACACTGGCACAAGCACAGAGACCTCACCCTGCTAGTGAGACATCTTGATGATATGACCTAATGGAGGCATTTTGAAATCTCAGGGTGCAGTTGAGCAGCGGCGTGACTGTGGGCAAGTTGCTTAACTCTTCAGACTTTTTCTTGGTCTGTTAATATGGGAAGGCCTGTTGCACAAGGCAGTTATGAAAATTCAATGAGATTATATACACAAAGAGTGCAAGCACCGTGAATACTCATTCTCTTCCCCAAGCTTCAGAAAAGCAAGAAACTGCAATATTGTCATCAATTGTCGAAGTTCGTGGCTATCTATGTCTCTGAGATCACAAAGCATTTGCCTATCTGGCAGTCCCAGGGTCATTAATCAGAGCATCGTTTTGAGCGGGTTGGAACTGAAAATACAAATGTTGAAAGTGAATCTGGGCTCTTCCAACGAGGTTGTTTCTAGGAATGAATCACTTGCTGTAATTGAGAAAGTCACTGCAGTGACTTGAGAAAGATATCTTAGTTTTCTCACTAGGCAAACGTCTCTAACACTTGCTGTTAGCTTGCTTACTTCTCATTTGAAGCGTCATAAAATCAAAACATAAAACTGTGTTTCTGTCCATCACTTACTGGACTATTCCAAGAATTTGGGGGGCACCTCATAAAAGGGAAAGATGGGCTAGTTATCATTTTGAGTTGTCACTTGTATTCATCCATGTCTTTAATTTAGTGTCTCAGCTCTCACTTTCCCCACATGCATCCATCTTGATCCTCTGGATAAATTTCTAATTGTTATACACAACAAGATTTTTCTGCTTTAATGTCAGCTTTTACAGTTTGATTATTTATATATATGCTTAAGAAATCATTTATACTGCTAATATCCTCTTGAAAAAAACGTTTTCTTTCCCTGCTAATCAGCTGCAATGCCTTGGAGGGGTTACCCACACCTATAGTTTCAGATGCAAAGGCTTGTAAATGGTTTTATTTTAAATTTTAATTAATTATTCCAACTTCTAGCAGCTGTGCTAGTGAAGTGGTTGTTAATTCCGCATGGTAGAGATAATGTGGTCAGACAGAAGGGAGCCACATTACTGCTGGCAGACCCTGAAAGAAGGAGGGAGGAGAAAGCGGCCAATTATGTCAAGTGGCCCAAACTCCGTGACATGCTGACTCTGCGTGGAATCAGAATGCTTGAAAAAGTCATTCATGCTGCCTTGAACCTGAAAAAGCCACTTAGCAATGATAGCCATCCCTTTGGAGGAAACCCAGTGGAATCAAACAGGTTTCAGGGAGATCTTGCTAATTCTCAATAGCAGAAAGACATCAGACCATGCTGAGAATCTAGTCAGTTGTCCTCTTGTCAAGCACAAATTCCCAAGCTCCACTGGAAGTCTGGCCCAGAGTGCTGGGAATTGGGTCCATTTTGAGTGGGGGCACTGGTCATTTGATGCAGCAGGGGTATCTGTCACTCAGTATCAAGTGTAAATTCCTCACGTCTAATGACAAGGCGGGCAGTCGAACATCTTCCTCTGCAGAAGGCATGGATTTGAGTTCAGCTCTATTCTCTCTACCAGCCGTATGAGACTGGCCAATAAAAAAGAGAGTAATCCCTGCCTTACAGGGCAGCAGGGCTGCTGTGAGGATCAAGTGTGATAATATTTCTAAAACCCTTAATACTGGAACTGGTTAGGCGTTCAACACACATTTCTCTTCAGATATTTTCTATGCATATTTTTACATAATTGAGATGGCAATGCATATAGAATTTTGTCTGAGATAGAAATAAGAGTTCAAAATCATATTCTATAAGAACTCAAGACATGGCTCTATTGTTCTAACAGATGATGTCAATATAGTTCTGATTTCTTTTTGTATAAACATTTTCCTTTTTCTTCACTATTTTAGCATTTTCTATGCCACTTTATTTTTTTTAATTTATTTTATTGAAGTATAGTTGATTTACAATGTTGTGTTAATTTCTGCTGTACAGCGAAGTGACTCAGTTATACATATATATATTATTTTTTATATTCTTTTACATTATGGTTTACCACAGGATATTGAATATAGTTCCCTGTGCTATACAGTATGACCTTGTTGTGTATCCATTCTCTCTATAATAGTTTGCATCTGCTAATTGCAAACTCCTAATCCATGCCTTCCACACCTCTTCTTCCCCTTGGCCACCACAAGTCTGTTCTCTATGTCTGTGAATCTGTTTCTGTTTCATAAATAAGTTCACCTGTGTCATATTTTAGATTCCACGTATAAGTGATATCATATAGTATTTGCCTTTCTCTTTCTGACTTACTTCACTTAGTATGATAATCTCTAGGTCCAACCATGTTGTTGCAAATGGGAAATTTTCATTATTTTTTAGGGCTGAGTAGTATTCCATTGTATACATATACTACATCTTCTTTAACCATTCATCTGCTGATGGACATTTAGGTTGCTTCCATGTCTTGGCTATTGTAAATAGTGCTGCTATGAACATTGGGGTGCATGTATCTTTCTGAATTATAGTTTTGTCCAGATATATGCCTAGGAGTGGGATTGCTGGATCATATGTCTATGCCACTTTAATTTTCTGGAAATTTTAATTTGTGTATATATGTATATTTTTTCTTCCAGTTTTATTGAGATATAATTGATATACAGCACTGTATACATTTAAGGTGAACAGCATAATGATGTGACTTACATACATCATGAAATGATTACCACAATAGGTTTAGTGAACATGCATTAACTCATACAGATACCAAACAAAAGGAACACTTACTAAACAGGTGTTGGACTTTCTGGATATATCTGTCATGTATCTTAATACCCGCACCCCATGTTTGATTTTTTTTTAAACCAGTTCTGAGAGAATCCCTTGGCCTAGTATCCCAGTCCGTATTTTAGTCTTCATTGGTATTCATCCTTCTATGCAGACAATTCATCTACTAAATTCTAGACTTTGGTTTGGCAATCATGTTTTTCTTTCTTTTATTGAAGTATAGTTGATTCCCAATGTTGTGTTAGTTTCTGGTGTACAGCAAAGTGATTCAGCTATACATTTACATGTACATATTCTTTTTCATACTCTTTTCCATTATGGTTTGTTACAGGATATTGGACATAGTTCCCTGTGTTATACAGTAGGACCTCGTCTTTTTTTTTTTTTTTTTGCGGTACGCAGGCCTCTCACTGCTGTGGCCTCTCCCGTTGCGGAGCACAGGCTCCGGACCCGCAAGCTCAGCGGCCATGGCTCATGGGCCCAGCCGCTCCGCGGCATGTGGGATCTTCCCGGACCGGGGCACGAACCCATGTCCCCTGCATCGGCAGGCAGACTCTCAACCACTGTGCCACCAGGGAAGCCCAGACCTTGTCTTTTATATATAGTAGTGTGTATCTGCTAATCCCAAACTCCTAATTTGTCCCTCTCCCCACCTTTTCCCTTTGGTAAACATAAGTTTGTTTTCTATGTCTGTGAGTCTGTTTCTGTTTTGTAGTTTATTTGTATCATATTTTAGATTCCACATAGAAGTGATATCATATAGTATTTATCTTTCTCTTTCTGACAGCTTCACTTAGTATGATCATCTCTAGGCCCATCTATGTTGCTCCAAATGGCAGTATTTCATTCTTTTTTATGGCCGGGTCATATTCCATTGTATACATGTATCTTCTTTATCCATTCCTCTGTCGATGGACATTTAGGTTGCGCCCATGTCTTGGCTATTGTAAACAGTGCTGCTGTGAACACTGGGGAGTGTGTATCTTTTTGAATTAGAGTTTTCTCTGGATATATGCCCAGGAGTAGGATTTTGTTTTTGAGAGTTCTGGTTCTTTCCTTTCCTTTGCAGCCTGTTCTTTCTTATTGATGTGATAACTTGATAA
The DNA here is from genome assembly GCF_003676395.1 of Aethalodelphis obliquidens. Classification (NCBI taxonomy): domain Eukaryota; kingdom Metazoa; phylum Chordata; class Mammalia; order Artiodactyla; family Delphinidae; genus Aethalodelphis; species Aethalodelphis obliquidens. The sequence continues at coordinate 2,586,907 of NW_020837962.1, read as the reverse complement.
ATCTCCTTCAGCTTATTGCATTAACTGTTCCCTCACACATTAATTTGTTATTTACTGTATTTTGAAATTCTTTTTCACATGGTTAGATTTCTTCAAATGTATGGTATTGATTGGTTGCTGTTCATAATTATTGATGAAATTTAAATTGAGCGATGTTGCCAGCTGGGGAATAATTCCTCAGTCTAGGTGAAATTTCATGTTCTCTTGGCAGTGAGTGCAGATTTAGATCATAAGTGCCTTAGTGTCGGTGTTTTTGTAAGAGAAGGGAGTGGAGGAGGGGATGGGAGACTAAGTGGAGTTTCCTCTAAGATGTGTAAATGGAGGGTTTTTCACTTTGAGTGAGTGATCTCTCTTTGTCTTTCCTGGAAGCTGTAAGTTATCTGAGGCACAGCCCCATCTCACTGGACATACATCTCACTCTGGGAGTCTTTGTCAGAATTTCTGGGTCAAAGAGGGTACATAAAACATTATCGTAGGGACACATGTCAGATAAAGACCCTCTGATATGCAGGGCCTGGCTTAACTGCTCTCCCTTATGGTTACTCGCTCTGCTAATAACCCATGGCCTTTTGTTCTTTATCCATTCTCCTCCCACTGTCAGTCCTTTCCAGCTCCTTTTCTCTTCCATCAGGTTGTTTTGGTGGTACCCTTCCCATCCTTCTAGTTCTACTATGGATTTTTTAAAATGTGTATACTTTTCTTCTGTCATTTTAGTCCTGCATATTCAACCACAAGTCTCCATGTACAATTTTATATCCTATTTTATTGTACAATGCCTGTCTCCAAGCATTTTCTCTGTCACTAGATGTATTCACACCCATGTAAAATCAAACTCCAAAAGCCCAGATAAAACAAGCAAATAGATTTGAGTGAGCCACTTGTCTGAGCAGAATATAACAGCCAGTGTTTGTTTCTTCCACAGTGATTAGGAAACAATTAAACCAATATTAGGAAAAGGAGTAGCAAGAAGTAACATGTCATTTACAAAGTCCATCTGAGAGAGTTAAGGTGTGTTTATCACTAGGGGACAGCTCTCAACGAAACAGATCTTCATTCAAAATACTTTAAAACAGCAGAGATCAATGGACAGAATAGATTTTCAAGAAGAAGGGAATGGAATTAGCATATAGGACACATAAACTTCTTGACCTTGTATATAAAGCCGTGAAAGTGATACTTCTTACAAACATATTCCCATTCAAAAGGTGAAGCTGTGGAGTTTTTTTGTTTATTTTTTTAGGAAGAGCTGAGCTGAACGAATTATGGTCACCAGGCAACTGGAGTGTGGGAATGGGTTTGTATAGTTTTTGTATTTTTTTTCACTCATTACTGGATTGATTCAGTCATTAAACAACTATAAATTAAGTATCCACAACAGACACCAAACACTACTCCTACAATGAAGGAATTCACAGTCTAACAGAAGAGGGGAAAAGTAAGCACGTCATTTAGAATACTGTACATTGGTCCTACAATAAGATTAATAATATGGTCTATGAGATTCCGTAAGAACCTAATTAAATATTGGGGAAGAGACGGCTTCTCAAAGGAAGAACAACTCATCAGAAGCCAGGAGGACCAGTAGGAATTAATCATGTAAAGAGCAATGGAAAGGATTTTTTAGATAGAATAGATGTTCAAGCATTCAGAGGCACTAGTGAGAATGGTATGGTCCAAAAGAATTGTAAATAGCTCCACGTGACTGAAGTAAAGAGTGTGAGGGGAGGGACTTCCCTGGCGGTCCAGTGGTTAAGCCTCTGTGTTTCCACTGCAGCGGGAGTGAGTTCAATCGCTGGTCGGGGAAATATAATCCTGCTTGCCTCACGGTGCAGCCAAAAAAAAAAAAAAAAAAAAAAAGAGGGTGAGGGGAAACGAGCAAAAATAATGCTGGAAAGGTAAGTGGATCTTTGATTTGTGCCGAGTTTCTGGCAGAGGAGTAGCATGGTCGAGTTTGGCTGCAGAGCGTAGAATGGATTACAGAGAGCAGACCTGGAATCATGGAGACCTCTTCGGAGAGCGTCATAGATGTCCAGCTGAGCAGTGGTGGTCACTTTCACTAAGGCATTGTCAGCGTAGATGAAGGTAAACAGAGGAGTTCTAGGACTACTTAGTAGTTATAATAAGTAGAATCTGGTGAGTGTTTGCACTTGACGGTGGGGGAGAAGAATGCATCAATGTTGACATCCTTTCATTATCGGATAAATGCAAGTCCATTCACAGAGATGAAGAGCGTGGATGGGAACAGTGACGGAGGACAAGTTTTGGGAGAAGATAATATTTCAGTTTTGGGTGGGAGGCACCAATGGAACTATACAGTGGGTAGCAAGATATGTTAATATGCAGCTCCTGTGGGACATCTGAGCTGCAGATTATATCTGGGGGGGGCCCTAAGTGGTAGTGATAATTGAAAACATGGGACTAGGTAAAAATCAACCCAAAAAAGAGCATAAAGACATAAAATATGAGAGAGAGAAGAGGAAAATTAGACTAGATTGGTGTATTAGCTCAGGCTGCCATGTAAAATGCCACAGACTGGGTGGCTTAAATGACAGAAATTTATTTTCTCACAGTTCTGGAGGCTGGAAGTCTAAAGTCAGGGTGCCTGAATGGTTGGGTTCTGGTGAGAGCCCTCCTCCTGCTTCATGGTTTACATATGGCCGCCTTCTTGCTGTGTCCCTACGTGGTGGAGAGAGAGAGAGAGAGAGAGGAATTGGTTTGTTGATGGGTTGATTTCTGGCAGCACTAAGTTTCAGGATGAACCTTCAAGCCCCAAACTCCCAAATCTTTTCCTTTGATCACCGTAAGCTCCCCAGTGTTCTTTCCAGCTACACAATCCAAAAATTCCCTCTTTTGCTTAAGCTAGTCTGAGTTGTGTTTACACTCCTAAAATTTTTGAAGAATCCCGACTAATACTGAGATTGTTGGTGTAGAGATGAAAGCAAGAACACTGTGATTTGAGGAATCAATAAAGGGTGAGAAAGTAGAGAAAAGAGTAGCTGGTTTGTAAGAGAGGTTCCTCCCTTTCTGCAACAAACATTTCCTGTTCTGTGTACCGGCGATTTAGCATTGAACATAGGTGATAGATATCTGCATCTATAGCTGAGCGTGAATAAATCTCTTTGATAAGAAAATTCTGTTGAACATCAAAATGCAGAGCCTGTTTATGGTATGACCCAATCTTCACTTCTACAGTATTGCATGTGTAGCAATAATACTGAATTTTTACTTAACACTGCAAGGGCAAACATTTTCATTTATGGAAGATAGCCAAAGCAGAACTTCTCCCTTAAATACAACACTGGTTTTGGGAGTGAAGGTGTAAACAGAAATACACTTTCCCAGATTGAATCTTCCCTTTGTCATTCTTTCCCATGGTGAGCATTCACTTATGCTTTTAGCCCAGATGGGCACACGGAGGATGAAATGGCACAGCATTGTTAGGACCTGGGACGAGGGAGGATATAGAAACAGACCTTCTGCACCAGGCAACGTGGTATCTTGTGTTGCTGCCAATTAATTAGTGATGAGTTTGTCATGTTGCCTGTTGCCCAGGATGATTAATCTGAGCCCCAATCCAACTAAACCATTAAGGAAAGTTCACAGCAAGATAAGCTGTGAGTGACAATGTTACCCTTTAGAAGAAGGGGAGCTGACAGAATGAAATGCAACCCCCTGCCTCCCCCTCACTGGCTTCCAGCCTGTCATGATAAAATCCCTGAGCTCCTACTGTGACTAAAGAGCTGAGAAGGCATGCTTTAGAGTCACATGAGCAGGGACTATGAGAACTTAAAGGGGCATTGGGGTTCACTTCTCAAACCTGCTCATACCACGCATGAGGGGGTGGAGGTCCAGAGAGGTCATTTCACTTGCTTACAGACACCCAGCAAGTTGTTAGCTGGGCTGGGGCTACAGCTCTGTCTTTTGACCCTCAGTGTTGTCCCTGTCCTGCTGTATCACAGAGTTCTGCTCTCACACCATTTTCTTCTCCTACAGAGGAGAGGTATAGTTTTGTTTGTTTGTTTGTTTGAAATCACATGACCCAACTTTATTTATTTATTAACATTTTAATTGGAGTATAATTGCTTTACAATGGTATGTTAGTTTCTGCTTTATAACAAAGTGAATCAGTTATACATATACATATATCCCCATATCTCCTCCCCCTTTCGTCTCCCTCCCACCACCCTCCCTATCCCACCCTTCTAGCTGGTCACAAAGCAGCGAGCTGATCTCCCTGTGCTATGCGGCTGCTTCCCACTAGCTATCTATTTTACATTTGGTAGTGTATATATGTCCATGCCACTCTCTCACTTCGTCCCAGCTTACCCTTCCCCCTCCCCGTGTCCTCAAGTCCATTCTCTAGTAGGTCTGCGTCTGAGGAGAGGTATAGTTTTGAAAACACTCTTGAAGGACATGAGATTAGAGGCCTGCAGATCTAAGTTCTGGTCCAGCCTCTGGCATCAGCTTCCTCTGTAAAGCAGCAGTGGAAGGAGAAGCTGTCTGCCAATGGGGCATCTTGACTGTTTTCCATGTGGCTGCTCGTTCTTCAGTAGGCCAGATCTACTTCCTTCTGTGATGGTCTCAGAGAAGCATTCCAAGAGACTGAAGGTGGGCACTGCAAGACCGCTTGATACCTAGACCTCAAAACTTGTACAATATCAATTCTACCATTTTCTTTTTTTTTTAGTAAATATTTTTATTTTTTAATTTTAAAAAATTTTTATTGGGGTCTAGTTGATTTACAGTGTTGTGTTAAATTCTACCACTTTCTATTGGTCAAAGAAAGTTACTGGGCCAACCCAAACTCAAGGTGTGGGGAAACAGACTCCAGTTCTTGTTGAGAGGAGTGGCAGATTTACATCACCAAGGGTCATATGGGATATCACTTATTTTTTTCAGTAATCTTTGCAAATTGCATCTTTCATCTCTGGCAGTCTAGAAATTTGAAGTCCCCGCAAAACAGCAAAATAACTCCACTAACCACATTACCCAAATACACTTTATGTATTTTCTCTGGATCATGTTGTTCATGAAGTGCTCCCAATTATTTTGTTGTGGCGGTGGTGTATAGGGGGGTGGCACTGAGAGAAAATATAAGCATGTGTATGTAGATCATGTAATCACATATATGCATGCATGTCAGTTTATGTTCAAGTGTATGTTTTAAATTGATATTTGACTTACTGTTCAGAAAAGATGTCATATGACACAAAAGAATGTGTAATATCAAAAGAGAAAGCCCAAATTCAAAATAGATGGAAGATAATTTTCAAAACACAAAAGAAGAGCAATAAAATGGAGCCAGAAATGACTTAAAATGCATAGACTTATGTCCTTAACCACTTTTGTTGGGCAAAGTACAAACTTGACTCTGGGCTTCCCAGGAGACGCTGTGAAGAGCACAGCACGTGGCTACTGCAGAGGGAGATGGAGAAAGTAGTGACTTTTCATCTCTTGCTCCTAAAGCCTGCTGTCAAGATTGCATTCCCTCCGTTGGATTCCATGACCTACTCATATAAGTTTCTCTGCTTTTTCTCTTCATAGCTTGAATGAATGGAGCTTCTCTATGATCAATTTCAATTTTGTTTTAAATTGTGATTTTTTTAAACATCTTTATTGGAGTACAATTGCTTTACAGTGGTGTGTTTCTGCTTTATAACAAAGTGAATCAGCCGTGCATATGTAATCTTAATGAAAAGCAGAGACCAACAGTGGAACCACCATGGCCTCTGTGTTCTGCCCATGGTGCTGAGCTAGGGAAGAGCCAAAGGTGGACTGAGCCCCTGATTTCTGAGAGCCTCTAGGCTGTGACTGACAGGAATCCAGGTACAACTCAGAATATGTGTGTGTTTGTCCTGACTGCTGCTTCTAAACCAGACCACCCTTAACACACTCTTTTTCATATCAAATAGTTGGAACCCTGCAATAGAGGAGTTGGGTATCCCTGTTCAGCTCATCAAGAAAGGCTTGGGTTTCTCTGTTTCTGTCTTTGTACCACCCCTCTTAGAATATCCCTGAGTTCACGTTTCTCTGATCTTTCTATTTAGACTCTGTTACCCAGCTCTGTGCTCATACCAAATCATGTGGCAGATTTTCTGAGTTTTTTTCCTCATCTTTTGAATTCTACCTCAAATATCCAGTTTGCACTGATCTCTCTATTACTGGTAGCCTCCATCATGTAGTTAAGAGAAAGTCCCAGAGATCTACTCTGGGACTATAATTGGCCTATAATGGTCCTATAATTGGCCATCTGATTCCTACCAGATAGCACCAGTCATTCAGACAAGGGAGCGTTTATACAGAAAGAAATCTTAGATTCAAGACAAGGGCAGGGAGAAGGTGAAAGACTCTGAGGCTGAGAAGCTGTCTAGAAAGTGACCTCTTCCAAAGCACTTTTTAAAATTTTTGTCAAAGAGCAAAAGTTCTAGGGCATCCCGCGGAATGAGGACTGTTTCCATGTTCCCAGCAGTCAACCCTTGGAACTAAAGAAAATATACATGCTAGCTGTAGCAGAAAAGCCATTATTGATCTCTGCTCTAGAGAGAAGGAATGATGCTTCTCATCGAATAAGGATTTTTTTTTTAAAGAACAAGACAAAGCCAAGAACACCCAGGGTTATTTTCCCCTTCAAACGGCTGTTTATCTTGCTGAGTCTTGGCTACTATATTAACTAGAAAAATCAGAGGCAAACAGATTTCAAATAGCCTCCACGAGATTGAAATTGTACTCAGCTGTGGTAGACAAATTCAGAAGTTGTCACAAAATGGTCCTGTGATTGTTTTGAGATAATTTATTTGTTTATCTCACACACACACACACACACACACACACACACACACACACACACACAC